>NC_088702.1:16643386-16750886 GCF_028017835.1 Emys orbicularis
GACTCGTTATCCTATCAAAGAAAGCTATCAGATTGGTTTGACACGATTTGTTCTTTACAAATCCATGCTGGCTGTTCCCTATCACCTTACCACCTTCCAAGTGTTTGCAGATGATTTCCTTAATTACTTGCTCCATTATCTTCCCTGGCACAGAAGTTAAACTAACTGGTCTGTAGTTTCCTGGGTTGTTTTTATTTCCCTTTTTATAGATGGGCACTATATTTGCCCTTTTCCAGTCTTCTGGAATCTCTCCCGTCTCCCATGATTTTCCAAAGATAATAGCTAGAGGCTCAGATACCTCCTCTATTAGCTCCTTGAGTATTCTAGGATGCATTTCATCAGGCCCTGGTGACTTGCAGGCATCTAACTTTTCTAAGTGATTTTTAACTTGTTCTTTTTTTATTTTATCTGCTAAACCTACCCCCTTCCCATTAGCATTCACTATGTTAGGCATTCCTTCAGACTTCTCGGTGAAGACCGAAACAAAGAAGTCATTAAGCATCTCTGCCATTTCCAAGTTTCCTGTTACTGTTTCTCCCTCTTCACTAAGCAGTGGGCCTACCCTGTCTTTGGTCTTCCTCTTGCTTCTAATGTATTGATAAAAAGTCTTCTTGTTTCCCTTTACTCCTGTAGCTAGTTTGAGCTCATTTTGTGCCTTTGCCTTTCTAATCATCTTGCCCTTGCATTCCTGTGTTGTTTGCCTATATTCATCCTAATCTGTCCTAGTTTCCATTTTTTATATGACTCCTTTTTAATTTTTAGATCATGCAAGATCTCGTGGTTAAGCCAAGGTGGTCTTTTGCCACATTTTCTATCTTTCCTAACCAGCGGAATAGCTTGCTTTTGGGCCCTTAATAGTGTCCCTTTGAAAAACTGCCAACTCTCCTCAGTTGTTTTTCCCCTCAGTCTTGATTCCCATGGGACCTTACCTATCAGCTCTCTGAGCTTACCAAAATCTGCCTTCCTGAAATCCATTGTCTCTATTTTGCTGTTCTCCCTTCTACCCTTCCTTAGAATTGCAAACTCTATGATTTCATGATCACTTTCACCCAAGCTGCCTTCTACTTTCAAATTCTCAACGAGTTCCTCCCTATTTGTTAAAATCAAGTCTAGAACAGCTTCCCCCCTAGTAGCTTTTTCAACCTTCTGAAATAAAAAGTTGTCTGCAATGCAGTCCAAGAATTTGTTGGATAGTCTGTGCCCCGCTGTGTTATTTTCCCAACATATATCCGGATAGTTGAAGTCCCCCATCACCACCAAATCTTGGGCTTTGGATGATTTTGTTAGTTGTTTAAAAAAAGCCTCATCCACCTCTTCCACCTGGTTAGGTGGCCTGTAGTAGACTCCTAGCATGACATCACCCTTGTTTTTTACCCCTTTTAGCCTAACCCAGAGACTCTCAACACTTCCGTCTCCTATGTCCATCTCTACCTCAGTCCAAGTGTGTACATTTTTAATATATAAGGCAACACCTCCTCCCTTTTCCCCCTGTCTATCCTTCCTGAGCAAGCTGTACCCATCCACACCAACATTCCAATCATGTGTATTATCCCACCAAGTTTCAGTGATGCCAACAATATCATAGTTGTATTTATTTATTAGCACTTCCAGTTCTTCCTGCTTATTACCCATACTTCTCGCATTTGTATATAGGCATCTAAGATACTGGTTTGATCTTTCCTCCCAGTTTTGTCCTGACCCTCCTTTCTCTCTGCCAATATAGCCCACACTCCCTCTCGTTTCCGACCCGTCTCCCAGGTCTCCATGTTCCCCACTTACCTGTGGGCTTTGCTCACCTGTCCCCGTCGAGGAGAGGCTGAGGGAACTGGGATTGTTTAGTCTGCAGAAGAGAAGAATGAGGGGGGATTTGATAGCTGCTTTCAACTACCTGAAAGGGGGTTCCAAAGAGGATAGATCTAGACTGTTCTCAGTGGTACCAGATGATAGAACAAGAAGTAATGGTCTCAAGTTGCAGTGGGGGAGGTTTAGGTTGGATATTAGGAAAAACTTTTTCACTAGGAGGCTGGTGAAGCACTGGAATGGGTTCCCTAGGGAGGTGGTGGAATCTCCATCCTTAGAGGTTTTTAAGGCCCGGCTTGACAAAGCCCTGGCTGGGATGATTTAGTTGGGGATTGGTCCTGCTTTGAGCAGGGGGTTGGACTAGATGACCTCCTGAGGTCCCTTCCAACCCTAAGCTTCTATGATTGTATGCTGCATGAGCAGGGGGAGCCCTGGGAGGCGGGGGGTTGTGCCACGGGAAGAAGCCAACTTGGGTTAGTGGCTGCAGTAGCTTTTTTGATCTTCTTCCAGTGAGGACACCACTGCCCCAGCTGCTCACGTGGCCCTGCAGCTGGGGGGGTGACCCTGTCCCTGGGGCGGCTGATCACGTGGCCCTGCAGCTGGGGGGGTGACCCTGTCCCTGGGGCAGCTGATCACGTGGCCCTGCAGCTGGGGGGACTGATCCGTGCCTGGGACAGCTGCTCACACAGCCTTGGACATGGAGCGGGGCTGACCTGTGCCCGGGGCGGCTGCTCACGCGGCCTTGCGCCTGGAGCGGGGGCTGACCCGGCTGTGACTCGTTTTCTGATGGAAAATCAGGTTCTCAACAACAGAAACGTTTTGACAGAAGAGGGGAGGGGATGTGGTGGGGGAGGGGGACACTTGGGTTCTCTCCCCAGCTTTGGGAGGGGACTGGGGTCTAGTAGTTAGAGCAGGCAGGGCTGGGAGCCAGGACACCTGGGTTCTATCTGAGAACTTTCTGATTTTCCCTTGGGAGAAACAAATGAAGTGTGTGTGTGGGGGGGAGCGGGGGGGATATTTGGTGTTTTGACAAATAGTGGGAATTTTCCCGAGGGAAAAGCCCTCCCTGCTGTGAACCGCTGAGGTGCTTTAGGCTGTCTGGCCGGGCCTGGGGAAGAGACGCAACGGGGCAGAGGGGCAGCTGGCTTTAGCAGGGTGTCCTAGCCGAATTCAGCGCTGTGCTAACATCTCCTCTGCCTGCCACTTCCCTCCCTATCGCCTGCACCCTGGGGGGCTCAGGGAGCCTGCAAAGGGCTTTCCGGGGGCCTTGGGGCTCTACCTCTGTGGCTTTCTGAGAGTTCCCTTCAGCTTATTTGCCGTAAGCCTTTCGCAGCTTCCCCACTGCCTCAGCTGGCCATTAGCTACCCTTTGGGCACCCCCACCCCAGGCCTTGTGCCAGGCGCTGCACAGCCCATGAGACACAGGCCCTGTCCCAGAGATCATCGGCCTCGTTGCCCCTGGCACTGGCTGGGGCTGTATGTATCTAGCCAGGTCTGGCTCTGCCCAGGGACCCCCAGCGAGCTGTGCTCCCGGAGGGCTCCTGCTAGTGGTACTGCTCATCGCTGGCCCTGCTGTGCCACCCCAGGACGACTGTACACACACACAACGCCCAGTTGTGTGACCCTAGGGTGATTGTACACACACATACAGCCCCACTGTGCCTCCTTGGGTGACTGTACACACACACAGATTCCCATTGTGTGACCCCAGGGCAACTGTACACACACACACAAAACGCCCAGTTGTGTGACCCTAGGGTGACTGTACACACACACACACACACACACACACACATGGTGTGACCCTAGGGTGACTGTACATACACACACACACACAGCCCCACTGTGTGACCCCCCCAGGGTGACTGTATACACACACACAGACACAGACACCCCCCCGTGGTGTGACCCTAGGGTGACTGAACATACACACACACACAGCCCCAATGTGTGACCCCCCAGGGTGACTGTACACATACATACAGCCCCACTGTGCCCCCTGGCAAGTGTACACACACAGAGTTCTGTTGTGTGACCCCAGGATGACTGTACACACACACTGCCCAGTTATGTGACCCTATGGCTACTTTACATACACACACAGCCCTATTGTGTGACCCTAGGGTGACTGCACGCATACGCGCGCACGCACACACACACACACACACACAGCCCCATTGTGTGACCCCCTCCCAGGGCAACTGTACACACACATACAACCCCTCTAAGCTCCCCGGGTAAATGTACACACACACAACCCCATTGTGTGACCCCAGGGCAACTACACACACAGAGAGAATCCTGTTGTGTGACCCCAGGATGACTGTACACAAACATACAGCCCCAGTGTGTCCCCCTGACCCCTCAGGGTGACCTTACACACACACAGGCTGGTTGTGTGACACTAGGACTGTTGAATAAGTGTGTTGCCATTGTATTATTTCAACAGAGGGTCCTGTGGCACCTTTAAGACTAACAGAAGTATTGGGAGCATAAGCTTTCGTGGGTAAGAACCTCACTTCTTCAGATGCAAGTAATGGAAATCTCCAGAGGCAGGTATAAATCAGTGTGGAGATAACGAGGTTAGTTCAATCAGGGAGGGTGAGGTGCTCTGCTAGCAGTAGACGTGTGAACACCAAGGGAGGAGAAACTGCTTCTGTAGTTGGATAGCCATTCACAGTCTTTGTTTAATCCTGATCTGATGGTGTCAAATTTGCAAATGAACTGGAGCTCAGCAGTTTCTCTTTGGAGTCTGGTCCTGAAGTTTTTTTGCTGTAAGATGGCTACCTTAACATCTGCTATTGTGTGGCCAGGGAGGTTAAAGTGTTCTCCTACAGGTTTTTGTATATTGCCATTCCTGATATCTGACTTGTGTCCATTTATCCTCTTGCGTAGTGACTGTCCAGTTTGGCCAATGTACATAGCAGAGGGGCATTGCTGGCACATGATGGCATATATAACATTGGTGGACGTACACCATCCTAGCCACCATGGATGTAGAGGCTCTCTACACAAACATCCCACACACAGATGGAATACAAGCTGTCAGGAACAGTATCCCTGATGATGACACAGCACAACTTATTGCTGAGCTCTGTGACTTTATCCTCACGCACAATTATTTCAAATTTGGTGACAATATATACCTCCAGACCAGTGGCACCGCTATGGGCACCCGCATGGCCCCACAATATGCCAACATCTTTATGGCTGACCTGGAACAACGCTTCCTCAGCTCTCGTCCACTCACGCCCCTTCTCTACCTACGCTACATTGATGACATCTTCATCATCTGGACCCATGGGAAGGAGACCCTGGAAGAATTCCACCATGATTTCAACAGCTTCCACCCCACCATCAACCTCAGCCTGGACCAATCTACACGGGAGGTCCACTTCCTGGACACCACAGTACAAATAAGCAATGGCCACGTTAACACCACCCTATACCGAAAACCCACCGACCGCTATGCCTACCTTCATGCCTCCAGCTTCCACCCTGGACACACCACACGATCCATCGTCTACAGCCAAGCACTGAGGTACAACCGCATCTGCTCCAACCCCTCAGACAGAGACCAACACCTGCAAGATCTTCACCAAGCATTCTCAAAACTACGATACCCACACAAGGAAATAAAGGAACAAATCAACAGAGCCAGACGTGTACCCAGAAGCCTCCTGCTACAAGACAGGCCCAAAAAAGAAACCAACAGAACTCCACTGGCCATCACCTACAGCCCTCAGCTTAAACCTCTCCAACGCATCATCAGTGATCTACAACCCATCCTGGACAATGACCCCTCACTTTCACAGACCTTGGGAGGCAGGCCAGTCCTCGCCCACAGACAACCCGCCAACCTTAAGCATATTCTCACCAGCAACCACGCACCGCACCATAACAACTCTAACTCAGGAACCAACCCATGCAACAAACCTCGATGCCAGCTCTGCCCACATATCTACACCAGCAGCACTATCACAGGACCTAACCAGATCAGCTACAACATCACCGGCTCATTCACCTGCACGTCCACCAATGTTATATATGCCATCATGTGCCAGCAATGCCCCTCTGCTATGTACATTGGCCAAACTGGACAGTCACTACGCAAGAGGATAAATGGACACAAGTCAGATATCAGGAATGGCAATATACAAAAACCTGTAGGAGAACACTTTAACCTCCCTGGCCACACAATAGCAGATGTTAAGGTAGCCATCTTACAGCAAAAAAACTTCAGGACCAGACTCCAAAGAGAAACTGCTGAGCTCCAGTTCATTTGCAAATTTGACACCATCAGATCAGGATTAAACAAAGACTGTGAATGGCTATCCAACTACAGAAGCAGTTTCTCCTCCCTTGGTGTTCACACGTCTACTGCTAGCAGAGCACCTCACCCTCCCTGATTGAACTAACCTCGTTATCTCCACACTGATTTATACCTGCCTCTGGAGATTTCCATTACTTGCATCTGAAGAAGTGAGGTTCTTACCCACGAAAGCTTATGCTCCCAATACTTCTGTTAGTCTTAAAGGTGCCACAGGACCCTCTGTTGCTTTTTACAGATTCAGACTAACACGGCTACCCCTCTGATACTTGACACCATGCAAGGCACTGCATTTAGCCGTATGGAATGGAAATCTATCAACCTCATGAAGAAACTTGCACAAATACAGACCGATATCATCTTCCTTTCCAAATGCAAACGGATGGACATCATACCAAATGGACTGAAGGTGAAAAATCCATTGCTATCTACATACTGCACAGACCACAGTGAGAGATTATGCCATACACTATCAAAGAAACTGAGGAACCATCTGATCAGCATCCTATACAGCAAACAGGTAAACATCAAGAAAGAGCTCTCCAACCTGGAGACTTTCATAAATAACCAACCCTCCACACAAATGGACTTTACTAAAATAAGACAGGAGATCTACATTACACACTTCACCTCTCTACAAAGGAAAAAGGACCGTAAGCTGTCTAAAATCCTACCTGGCACATGGGGCCACAACAGGGGTACCCCTAACTCACCCAGCAATATCGTCAATTTATCCAGCTACACACTCAACCCAGCAGAGGAGTCTGTCCTATCTCGAGGACTCTCTTTTTGCCCCAGCACCCCCACGAACATGATACAGTTCTGCGGTGATCTGGAAGCCTACTTTCGCCGCCTCCGACTCAAAGAATACTTTCAAGATAACACTGAACAGCGCACTGATACACAGATACCCTCCCACCAACAACACAGGAAGAAGAACTCCACATGGACTCCTCCTGAGGGTCGAAATGACAGTCTGGACCTATACATAGAATGCTTCCGCCGACGTGCACAGGCAGAAATTGTGGAAAAACAACATCGCTTGCCTCATAACCTAAGTCGTGCAGAACGCAATGCCATCCACAGCCTCAGAAACCACCCTGACATTATCATCAAAGAGGCTGATAAAGGAGGTGCTGTTGTCATCATGAACAGGTCTGACTACCAGAAGGAGGCCGCCAGACAACTCTCCAATACCAAATTCTACAGGCCACTTTCCTCAGATCCCACTGAGGAATACACTAAGAAACTGCACCATCTACTCAGGACACTCCCTACACTAACACAGGAACAAATCAACATACCCTTAGAGCCCCGACCGGGGTTATTCTATCTACTACCCAAGATCCACAAACCTGGAAATCCTGGACGCCCCATCATCTCGGGCATTGGCACTCTCACTGAAGGACTGTCTGGATATGTGGACTCCCTACTCAGACCCTACGCCACCAGCACTCCCAGCTATCTCCGTGACACCACAGATTTCCTGAGAAAACTACAATGCATTGGTGACCTCCCAGAAAACACCATCCTAGCCACCATGGATGTAGAGGCTCTCTACACAAACATCCCACACACAGATGGAATACAAGCTGTCAGGAACAGTATCCCTGATGATGACACAGCACAACTTATTGCTGAGCTCTGTGACTTTATCCTCACGCACAATTATTTCAAATTTGGTGACAATATATACCTCCAGACCAGTGGCACCGCTATGGGCACCCGCATGGCCCCACAATATGCCAACATCTTTATGGCTGACCTGGAACAACGCTTCCTCAGCTCTCGTCCACTCACGCCCCTTCTCTACCTACGCTACATTGATGACATCTTCATCATCTGGACCCATGGGAAGGAGACCCTGGAAGAATTCCACCATGATTTCAACAGCTTCCACCCCACCATCAACCTCAGCCTGGACCAATCTACACGGGAGGTCCACTTCCTGGACACCACAGTACAAATAAGCAATGGCCACGTTAACACCACCCTATACCGAAAACCCACCGACCGCTATGCCTACCTTCATGCCTCCAGCTTCCACCCTGGACACACCACACGATCCATCGTCTACAGCCAAGCACTGAGGTACAACCGCATCTGCTCCAACCCCTCAGACAGAGACCAACACCTGCAAGATCTTCACCAAGCATTCTCAAAACTACGATACCCACACAAGGAAATAAAGGAACAAATCAACAGAGCCAGACGTGTACCCAGAAGCCTCCTGCTACAAGACAGGCCCAAAAAAGAAACCAACAGAACTCCACTGGCCATCACCTACAGCCCTCAGCTTAAACCTCTCCAACGCATCATCAGTGATCTACAACCCATCCTGGACAATGACCCCTCACTTTCACAGACCTTGGGAGGCAGGCCAGTCCTCGCCCACAGACAACCCGCCAACCTTAAGCATATTCTCACCAGCAACCACGCACCGCACCATAACAACTCTAACTCAGGAACCAACCCATGCAACAAACCTCGATGCCAGCTCTGCCCACATATCTACACCAGCAGCACTATCACAGGACCTAACCAGATCAGCTACAACATCACCGGCTCATTCACCTGCACGTCCACCAATGTTATATATGCCATCATGTGCCAGCAATGCCCCTCTGCTATGTACATTGGCCAAACTGGACAGTCACTACGCAAGAGGATAAATGGACACAAGTCAGATATCAGGAATGGCAATATACAAAAACCTGTAGGAGAACACTTTAACCTCCCTGGCCACACAATAGCAGATGTTAAGGTAGCCATCTTACAGCAAAAAAACTTCAGGACCAGACTCCAAAGAGAAACTGCTGAGCTCCAGTTCATTTGCAAATTTGACACCATCAGATCAGGATTAAACAAAGACTGTGAATGGCTATCCAACTACAGAAGCAGTTTCTCCTCCCTTGGTGTTCACACGTCTACTGCTAGCAGAGCACCTCACCCTCCCTGATTGAACTAACCTCGTTATCTCCACACTGATTTATACCTGCCTCTGGAGATTTCCATTACTTGCATCTGAAGAAGTGAGGTTCTTACCCACGAAAGCTTATGCTCCCAATACTTCTGTTAGTCTTAAAGGTGCCACAGGACCCTCTGTTGCTTTTTACAGATTCAGACTAACACGGCTACCCCTCTGATACTTGTATTATTTCAGTGCAGTTGAAGATATAAATGCCTTTGTGTTGTCCCCTTACATTGTGGGGTGGGTGGTGGGGAGCGAGGACTCCGGGTTCTATCCCCAGCTCCGATTGCCCCTCTCTGTGCCTCAGTTTCCCCATCTGTACATTTCAGAAAGTAGCACTTGTCCTGTGGTGGACCCCCCACCCCCACCCCGAACCGCTGGTTCTCCTTCCCCAGGTGTAGGCTGGCAGCTCCCTTCCCCCACCTGGGCTGGGCTGCTGGGGGAAGGGGGAGTGTAGGAGCCGATCCTCCCAGGCCAGGTGTGAGGAGATCAAAAAACCCATCCTGCGCCCCTTCCCTGTCTGTCCCAGCACAGCATCCGCAGCCCCAGCCCAGATGGCCCCCTGGCTACCAGGCACTGGGCTCGGGGCAGAGCCCTTCAGCCCTGCACTGGGCATGGGCCAGATTCAGCCGCACACCCATGTCCCCATAGAGCCCCCTCCCACCCCCAGGACTCCTGGGTTCTATCCCAGCTTGGCGCTGGGGGGCGGGGGGGAAGGGATTCGTGGTTAGAACAGGGGGGCTGGGAATCAGTCAACTAAATGGGATGGTGCTGCCAGGAACACAGCAACATGCTGGGGCTTTGGGGCTAACGCCGAGTATGGGAACAAAACAACCCCTCCTCAGCCCCTGCCCTGCTCCCCCTTCTGAGCCCCCAACCCCACAGCATGGAGCCCCCTGCAAAGCCTGGCACCCGGCTACCTGCAGCACAGCGCCCCCTGCTGTGCCCCCCGCCCTGCAGCACAGCGCCCCCTGCTGTGCCCCCTGCTGTGCCCCCCGCCCTGCAGCACAGCGCCCCCTGCTGAGCCCCCCGCCCTGCAACCCAGCGCCCCCTGCTGTGCCCCCCGCCCTGCAGCACAGCGCCCCCTGCTGTGCCCCCTGCTGTGCCCCCCGCCCTGCAGCACAGCGCCCCCTGCTGTGCCCCCTGCTGTGCCCCCCGCCCTGCAGCACAGCGCCCCCTGCTGTGCCCCCCACCCTGCAACCCAGCGCCCCCTGCTGAGCCCCCCGCCCTGCAACCCAGCGCCCCCTGCTGTGCCCCCTGCCCAGTGCCCTGCAGCACAGCGCCCCCTGCTGTGCCCCCTGCTGTGCCCCCCGCCCTGCAGCACAGCGCCCCCTGCTGTGCCCCCTGCTGTGCCCCCCACCCTGCAGCACAGCGCCCCCTGCTGAGCCCCCCGCCCTGCAGCACAGCGCCCCCTGCTGTGCCCCCGCCCTGCAACCCAGCGCCCCCTGCTGTGCCCCCTGCCCAGTGCCCTGCAGCACAGCGCCCCCTGCTGTGCCCCCTGCCCAGTGCCCTGCAGCACAGCGCCCCCTGGTGTGCCCCCTGGTGTGCCCCCCGCCCTGCAACCCAGCGCCCCCTGCTGAGCCCCCCGCCCTGCAGCACAGCGTCCCCTGCTGTGCCCCCTGCCCAGTGCCCTGCAGCATGGCACCCCCGGGTGCTGGGGGACCTCACTGTGGGGGCACACAGGGAACTCAGTCTCTAGGGGTGGATGCGCTGGCCCTAGACAGGGCAACTGAGCGGTGGGGGCTCCTAGTCAGTGGCACCATGGGGCCAGTTCCCTCCCCTGTGACCCTGCTGGGCCCCGGGGGGGGGGGCACCAGCATCCCCAGCAGGGGCCCCAGCAATGGGAACAGCCCTGCCAGGCGCTTTCTGGTGCTGCGTCTCCATGGGTCACTGCACCCTGCCCGAGGGCAAAGTCCCCCTGGACCAACCCCCACCCCGCCACGCTCGGGCTGTGGGACATAGAATTCATTAACTCTTCACTGTGGGGCTGGGAGCCAGGACTCCTGGGTTCTGTGCCCAGCTCTGGGAGGGGAGTGGGGTCTGGTGGGTTAAAGCAGGCGGGGCTGGGAGCCAGGACTCCTGAGTTCTGTGCCCAGCTCTGGGAGGGGAGTGGGGTCTGGTGGGTTAAAGCAGGCGGGGGCTGGGAGCCAGGACTCCTGGGTTCTATTCCTGGTACAGGGAGGGGGAGTTCTAGTGGTTACAGGGGCGGAGGCTTGGAGCCCCCCCCCTCGGGTCTCCAGGCCCCTATTTCATCCCCAGGCCTACTTTCCCCTCCCTCCATCCCTCTGGTACCACAGCAACCCCGGGCGGGAGGGTGACAGGAGCCCACGGGGCTGGCTGAATGGGGAGGAGTGGGGGGGGGGGTGTCGACAGCAGGAGGGTGGGGCAGGGGGGCAGGCAGGTTCCCAGGCTGGGTGCTGAGGCCCTGTGACTCCTCTAGGGTAAGATATGGGGCTGCTGAGTGGGGGCAGGATGCCAGGGTCAGCCCCAGGGCCGTGTGCTGGGGGGGGGGGGGGGGGTCCCAGCCAGCTGGGGAGAGTCAGTGCAACAGCCTGTGCTGATAACCAGGAAGGGGGGGGTCATTCCCAGCCCCATTAACCCCCATCCTGTTCCAGGGGGCCCCACGGTGCCGTGCTGGTCGCTGCCCAAGGTTGTGGCTGTCGTGACTGGTGGTTTCCTGCTCTTAGCCGGCATCGGAGCCAGCGTGTGGGCCATTGGTAAGAACCTGGCCCCCCAGGACCCCTCACTCCCGAGGTGCAACCCCCTGGTATCCCAGCCCTGGGCTCCCCCCACCCAGCCCTGCCCGGGCCCCTCACTCCCAACCTGCAGCCCCCTGCTAGCCCCCCACTACCCCTCCCCAACCGGCAAATGCCCCTTACTCCTGTCCTATAGCCCCCTGCTAGCCCCACCTGCCAGCCCTGCCTGTGCCCCCCCCCCCCCAGCTCACATTCCCTGATGCCATATCCTCATTCCTCATAATCACAGCCATGGGCGCACCGGGAGCTCCCCCTCCTGCTGCCCCCTGCTGGGCATGGTGGGCTCTGCATGTACTCTAAGGCTCTCTTGTCTCTTGCAGTGACGTCTGTGCTGGGGAGCGACAGTGAAGGACTGTATGGTGGTAAGTGGGGGAGCCCCCTGCTCAGGGCCATATGACTGGGAGCTACTGCCCCCCTCAATAGGGGGGTCTGACACCCTCCCCCTTGTGCACACCAGGGCAGGGCCCGAATCCCCCTGCTCTAACCCACCAGCCCCCACTCCCCTCCCAGAGCCGGGGATAGAACCCAGGAGTCCTGGTTCATAACCCAACCCAACCCAACCCACCAGACCCCACTCTCCTCCCAGAACCAGGCATAGAACCCAGGAGTCCTGACTCCCAGTGGAGGGCCCTCGTCCACTGGATCCAGCTGCCATTTTGTGGGTGTTAGTAGGAAATTGGCTGGTCTGTGAACAGCCCAGAACCCTGCCCTGATCCACCCTCCCTGTTGCTAAGTATCCGGGGGTAGCCGTGTTAGTCTGTATCCACAAAAACAACAAGGAGTCCGGTGGCACCTTAAAGACTAACAGATTTATTTGGGCATAAGCTTTCGTGGGTAAAAAACCCACTTCTTGGGTAAAAACAACACTGAAGAAGTGGGGTTTTTACCCACGAAAGCTTAGGCCCAAATAAATCTGTTAGTCTTTCAGGTGCCACCGGACTCCTCCCTGTTGCTGGGAGGCCGGGGACGGCTGCTGTAGGGCTGAGAGTGGCCACTGGAGGGAGACATGGACACAGGCTGACCCAGGGTGCTCGTGCAGGGCTGGAGGGGAGGTGGAGGGTGACACAGGAAGTTCTTAGACCATTGCTCAGCGCTGCCCCCTCCCACCCCACAGTCCAGGTCAGTTCGGCCGACCTCCGGCTCACCCTGTACGATGAGAGCGAGAGCAAATGGCGCCTCGTCTGCTCCACCTCCTCCAATGCCCTGGTAGCTGCACTGAGCTGCGCAGAGATGGGTTTCATCAGGTACCAGCCTGGGATAGCAGGGGCTGCGGGTCGGGAGTGAGGGGCACTGACAGAGCTGGGGAGGGGGGAGCCCAGGGCTGGGAGAGCAGGGGCTGCGGGTCGGGAGTGAGGCGCACCAGCAGAGCTGGGGCTTGGTGGGGAGCCCAGGGCTGGGAGAGCAGGGGCTGCGGGTCGGGAGTGAGGCGCACCAGCAGAGCTGGGGCTTGGTGGGGAGCCCAGGGCTGGGAGAGCAGGGGCTGCGGGTCGGGAGTGAGGGGCACTGACAGAGCTGGGGGGGACCCAAGGCTGGGATAGCAGGGGCTGCGGGTCGGGAGTGAGGGGCACTGACAGAGCTGGGGAGGGGGGAGCCCAGGGTGGGGATAGTAGGGGCTGCGGGTCGGGAGTGAGGGGCACTGACAGAGCTCGGGAGGGGGGAGCCCAGGGCTGGGATAGCAGGGGCTGCGGGTCGGGAGTGAGGGGCGCTGACAGAGCTGGGGGGGACCCAAGGCTGGGATAGCAGGGGCTGCGGGTCGGGAGTGAGGGGCACTAACACAGCTGGGGATGGGGGAGCCCAGGGCTGGGATAGCAGGGGCTGCGGGTCGGGAGTGAGGGGCACTGACAGAGCTGGGGAGGGGGGAGCCCAGGGCTGGGATAGCAGGGGCTGCGGGTCGGGAGTGAGGGGCACTGACAGAGCTGGGGAGGGGGGAGCCCAGGGTGGGGATAGCAGGGGCTGCGGGTCGGGAGTGAGGGGCACTGACAGAGCTGGGGAGGGGGGAGCCCAGGGTGGGGATAGCAGGGGCTGCGGGTCGGGAGTGAGGGGCACTGACAGAGCTGGGGAGGGGGCAGCCCAGGGCTGGGATAGCAGGGGCTGCGGGTCGGGAGTGAGGGGCACTGACAGAGCTGGGGAGGGGGGAGCCCAGGGTGGGGATAGTAGGGGCTGCGGGTCGGGAGTGAGGGGCACTGACAGAGCTCGGGAGGGGGGAGCCCAGGGCTGGGATAGCAGGGGCTGCGGGTCGGGAGTGAGGGGCACTAACACAGCTGGGGATGGGGGAGCCCAGGGCTGGGATAGCAGGGGCTGCGGGTCGGGAGTGAGGGGCACTGACAGAGCTGGGGAGGGGGGAGCCCAGGGCTGGGATAGCAGGGGCTGCGGGTCGGGAGTGAGGGGCACTGACAGAGCTGGGGAGGGGGGAGCCCAGGGTGGGGATAGCAGGGGCTGCGGGTCGGGAGTGAGGGGCACTGACAGAGCTGGGGAGGGGGGAGCCCAGGGTGGGGATAGCAGGGGCTGCGGGTCGGAAGTGAGGGGCACTGACAGAGCTGGGGAGGGGGCAGCCCAGGGCTGGGATAGCAGGGGCTGCGGGTCGGGAGTGAGGGGCACTGACAGAGCTGGGGAGGGGGGAGCCCAGGGTGGGGATAGCAGGCGCTGTAGGTCGGGAGTGAGGGGCACTGACAGAACTGGGGAGGGGGGAGCCCAGGGTGGGGATAGCAGGGGCTGCGGGTCGGGAGTGAGGGGCACTGACAGAGCTGGGGAGGGGGGAGCCCAGGGTGGGGATAGCAGGGGCTGCGGGTCGGGAGTGAGGGGCGCTGACAGAGCTGGGGAGGGGGGAGCCCAGGGCTGGGATAGCAGGGGCTGCGGGTCGGGAGTGAGGGGCACTGACAGAGCTGGGGAGGGGGGAGCCCAGGGTGGGGATAGTAGGGGCTGCGGGTCGGGAGTGAGGGGCACTGACAGAGCTGGGGAGGGGGGAGCCCAGGGCTGGGATAGCAGGGGCTGCGGGTCGGGAGTGAGGGGCACTAACACAGCTGGGGAGGGGGGAGCCCAGGGCTGGGATAGTAGGGGCTGCGGGTCGGGAGCGAGGGGCACTGACAGAGCTGGGGAGGGGGCAGCCCAGGGCTGGGATAGTAGGGGCTGCGGGTCGGGAGTGAGGGGCACTAACACAGCTGGGGATGGGGGAGCCCAGGGCTGGGATAGCAGGGGCTGCGGGTCGGGAGCGAGGGGCACTGACAGAGCTGGGGAGGGGGGAACCCAGGGCTGGGATAGCAGGGGCTGCGGGTCGGGAGTGAGGGGCACTGACAGAGCTGGGGAGGGGGGAGCCCAGGGCTGGGATAGTAGGGGCTGCGGGTCGGGAGTGAGGGGCACTGACAGAGCTGGGGAGGGGGGAGCCCAGGGCTGGGATAGCAGGGGCTGCGGGTCGGGAGTGAGGGGCGCTGACAGAGCTGGGGAGGGGGGAGCCCAGGGCTGGGATAGCAGGGGCTGCGGGTCGGGAGTGAGGGGCACTGGCAGAGCTGGGGAGGGGGGAGCCCAGGGCTGGGATAGCAGGGGCTGTAGGTCGGGAGTGAGGGGCACTGACAGAGCTCAGGAGGGGAGGGCCCAGGGCTGGGATAGCAGGGGCTGCGGGTCGGGAGTGAGGGGCGCTGACAGAGCTGGGGAGGGGGGAGCCCAGGGCTGGGATAGCAGGGGCTGCGGGTCGGGAGTGAGGGGCGCTGACAGAGCTGGGGAGGGGGGAGCCCAGGGCTGTGATAGCAGGGGCTGTAGGTCGGGAGTGAGGGGCACTGACAGAGCTGGGGAGGGGGGAGCCCAGGGCTGGGATAGCAGGGGCTGTAGGTCGGGAGTGAGGGGCGCTGACAGAGCTGGGGAGGGGGGAGCCCAGGGCTGGGATAGCAGGGGCTGCGGGTCGGGAGTGAGGGGCACTGACAGAGCTGGGGAGGTGGGAGCCCAGGGCTGGGATAGCAGGGGCTGCGGGTCGGGAGTGAGGGGCACTGACAGAGCTGGGGAGGGGGGAGCCCAGGGCTGGGATAGCAGGCGCTGTAGGTCGGGAGTGAGGGGCACTGACAGAGCTGGGGAGGGGGGAGCCCAGGGCTGGGATAGCAGGGGCTGTAGGTCGGGAGTGAGGGGCACTGACAGAGCTGGGGAGGGGGGAGCCCAGGGCTGGGATAGCAGGCGCTGTAGATCGGGAGTGAGGGGCACTGACAGAGCTGGGGAGGGGGGAGCCCAGGGTGGGGATAGCAGGGGCTGCGGGTCGGGAGTGAGGGGCACTGACAGAGCTGGGGAGGGGGGAGCCCAGGGTGGGGATAGCAGGGGCTGCGGGTCGGGAGTGAGGGGCACTGACAGAGCTGGGGAGGGGGCAGCCCAGGGCTGGGATAGCAGGGGCTGCGGGTCGGGAGTGAGGGGCACTGACAGAGCTGGGGAGGGGGGAGCCCAGGGTGGGGATAGTAGGGGCTGCGGGTCGGGAGTGAGGGGCACTGACAGAGCTCGGGAGGGGGGAGCCCAGGGCTGGGATAGCAGGGGCTGCGGGTCGGAAGTGAGGGGCACTGACAGAGCTGGGGAGGGGGGAGCCCAGGGTGGGGATAGCAGGGGCTGCGGGTCGGGAGTGAGGGGCACTGACAGAGCTGGGGAGGGGGGAGCCCAGGGTGGGGATAGCAGGGGCTGCGGGTCGGGAGTGAGGGGCACTGACAGAGCTGGGGAGGGGGCAGCCCAGGGCTGGGATAGCAGGGGCTGCGGGTCGGGAGTGAGGGGCACTGACGGAGCTGGGGAGGGGGGAGCCCAGGGTGGGGATAGCAGGCGCTGTAGGTCGGGAGTGAGGGGCGCTGACAGAGCTGGGGAGGGGGGAGCCCAGGGCTGGGATAGCAGGGGCTGTAGGTCAGGAGTGAGGGGCACTGACAGAGCTGGGGAGGGGGGAGCCCAGGGCTGGGATAGCAGGGGCTGCGGGTCGGGAGTGAGGGGCGTTGTGTGGTGGGGCCGATCTCTGACAGGGGTTGGCTGCCTGTGGGTGATGCTGTCCCCTCCCCAGGTCTCTCTGGCACTCGGAGCTGGATGTGGAGCGCGCGGGCACCAATGGGACATCGGGATATTTCTGTGTGGACGAGTCTCGCCTGCCCCTGGCCCAGAGACTCAGTGAGGTCATCTCCATCTGGTGCGTGGGGCGGGGCGGGGGGCTCAGCAGCGGGTGCCGTGCTGCTAGGAGGGGGCAGGGGAACTCTGGGGGCAGCCCTTCCCCCACGCCTGGGCTGCTGGATCCCTGGGAACTGGTTACTCTTATATTGGCATTTTGCTGGGTGTGTATGTGTGTCTGTGTCTGTGCATCTCTGTGTGTGTGCATCTCTGTGTGTGTGTGTGTGTATGTGGCCCGCTGCCCCCTGCTGGAGGGACTTAGCCCTGCTGTGTGTGTGTGCGTCTGTGTGTGTGTGTGTGTGTGTGTGTGTGTCTCCCTGCTGCCCCTGCTGGAGGGGATGGGTCCTACTCTGTGCTGTAGTCTATTTAAAGTGGATTTAGTGATGTGCTATTACACCACTGTGGGTTTGGCTCTGCTGACTCCATTTTCAAGCTCAGCAGAGTGAACGTCACCTCTGCTACCTGCTTTCGACGTAGAGCCCCTAGGAACACACAAAGACCAAGGGTGGTGCCCACACACACAGTCACACAGACAAGGTCTAGTCTGGCTTCCAAGTGTTATTAAAGTTACTGTTAAGGTTCTGCTTCCCCAAGCACATAGAAATCCTCTACAGACCGGTGCACGCGTTACAAAGCCAGCCATACTCACACCCTGAACAGCCGTCTCCGGGCCTGGCGCCTGCCTTGCCGATCGGTCAGCAGGAGAGGGGTGGTTCCTGCTAGAGTTTACCTGTAGGAAGCTCATTTCCCCCAGTCTGGAGCCCTCTTTTATCTGGTGATTCTGACCACACCTAACACTCTGTGTGTGTGAAGGCGTCCACCCTCTTTGTCCTTATCTGTATCGTGTCCCCCAGGAATATTGGGGTACCCTGTTTTACATAGGTTGATTATAGTTCCTTTTAGTCGCATTAGCACGACGTAAACCCTGCGGTTAGGGCACAATGTGCCCTGTGGTCAAAATTACTCTCAGTGTTCATTTTTCACAATACCACCCGTTGCAACAGCTTTTCCAGTAACCTTGTCGTTTGGGGCCATTTTTTGGTCACTTATGTCCAGTATTTCTTAAGCCTATGGCCTAGTAGGACTAAGCTGACATATTACAGGCCTCAGCCTGTAGGCCTGGTGTTCCAGCCCTATTTACTTACATACCTAATGCATCGGACTACTGGTCAATCGTATACTTCTGTAGTCCTACAACTTACATCTGTTTAGCACATAATGATTCTATATGATGTTAGTTAATCATAACATCACATAATAAATGAATGATAATGAAGTGTGTGTGTGTGTGTGTGTGTGTAGGGGATGAGCCCTGCTGTGTGTGTCTGTCCCCATGTGTCCCAGCTCACACCTACTTTCTGTCCTTTTCTGTCGAGCCCTGTCTCTGGGTCAGTGAACGTATGTGGGTCTGAGGTGTGCAAACATGTCCGTGTCTGTGGGAGTGGCACCTTCCCCAGATGCTCAGTGGGGGGTGAACATGCACCTCACACCCCACACATCCCCTCCTGCCTCACCCTCACGCTGACCCTTCACATTTCTCTCTTACAGCGACTGCCCGACGGGCCAGTTCCTTGCGACGCTCTGCCAAGGTATGGAGCCCTCAGCCCTGGGCATAGCCCCATCCAACACCTCGTACTTCCATCCCTCCACCCACCTCCAAACCCACATAGCCAGCCATATACCAACCCATCCATCTCCACACCTACACCCCCCCATCCATCCATCCATCTCCACATCCACTATCCATCCACCCACCTCCATACCCACATAGCCAGCCAGCCATCTACCGACCCATCCATCTTAGCACCGACACCCCCCATCCATCTCCACATCCACTATCCATCCCTCCATCCATATCCATATCCACCCAGCCAGCCATCTACCGACCCATCCATCTCAGCACCAACATCCCCCCCCATCCATCTATCCATCTTCACATCCACTATCCATCCCTTCATCCATCTCCATACCCACATAGCCAGCCAGCCATCTACCGACCCATCCATCTCAGCACCAACATCCCCCCATCCATCTATCCATCTCCGCATCCACTATCCATCCCTCCATCCATCTCCATTCCACACACCCCAGCCACCAATCCATCCATCTCCATATCCACCCTGACAGACAGCCATCTACCTACCCATCCATCTCCGCAACTACACACCCCCTATCTGTCCATTCATCTCCACACCCACTATCAATCCATCCATCCATCCATCTCCATTCCACACCCCATCCCTCCATCTCCATTCTGCACCCCATTCATCCATCCATCTCCATTCCGCACCCCGTCCATCCATCCCTCCATCCATCTCCATTCCACACACACCCCTCCATCCATCCATCCAGCCACACACCCTGTATCCAGCCAGCCAGCCAGCCACCCACCTCCATACCTACACAGCCACCCACCCATCCACTATCCATCTACCCATCCATCTCCACACCACACAGCCAGCCCTCCATCCCTCCATCCCTCCCACACGTCCCATCCATCCGTCCATCTCCACACAGACAGACAGCCCTCCATCCCACCATCCATTCCACACATCCCATCCATCACCATACCACACAGCCAGCCCTCCATCCCTCCATCCATTCCACACATCCCATCCATCCATCCATCCATCTCCACATCCTGTATCCATCCATCCATCCACCTCCATACCCATCCATCCATCCATCTACCCAACCATCCATCTCCACACCTACACACCCCCAGTGATCCATCCATCCACCTCCATACCCACACACCCCGTCCCTCCATTCACCCATGTCCACACCTACACCCCCCATCCATCCATCTCTCCAGCCACCCCCCTGTTCATCTCTCCCGCACACACCTGTCTGCATGTCCATCCCCAGGCACACCTCTCTCTCTCTCTCGTCAGTGCCCATCACAATCAGCCCTAATTGGAGCTGGTTGAAATATTTATTTTTTATTTCCAAGGAAAACGAACATTTTTCAGTCCTGCAGAGGACTTGGATTCTGAAGCGTGGCCGCGGTGCTTGTGGGCAGCATAGCTCAGTTACCTCATGTCCCTGTTCTCGTCCATGGGCTGAGATACCCTGATGCACCAGAGCCAGGGCCTCTCCTCTGGACAGGAACGTTGGGTTTTCAACCAGAGCAGAGGCCTTTCCTGAGAAATTTCATTTTGTCAAAAACCCAATTTTCCATTGAGTCCAATGAAGCTACGGCCGATTTACACGGGTTGGGGGTCTGGCCCCATTGACTCCAATGGAGCTACGGCCGATTGACACGGGCTGGGATCTGGCCCCATTGTGCCAGATCCTGCACAGGCACTTCCTGGCCCTGCAATTTCCAGTTGAAACAGACAAGAGCCAGCATGGAAGAAGCTACAGGATAAAATGCGGCCTCCCGAGTAACGCAGGAAACCTCCCTTGGAGTCAGGGTGTCGGGGGAGTCGCCCTGGGGCTGCCCCGTTGGTTACCCCTGGGACCACGCTGGGGGAGTGGCTGTGGGGGTTGGCTGTCTCCCCCTAGTGGCTGCGGCGGAGCATGGCTGGCACTGACGGGCGTGTCCCCTGCAGACTGTGGGCGCAGGAAGCTATCTGTTGACCGGATCGTGGGGGGCCAGGACGCCAGTCTGGGCAAGTGGCCGTGGCAAGTCAGCCTGCGTTACGACGGCACCCACCTGTGCGGTGGCTCCATCATCTCCAGCGAGTGGGTTGTCACTGCCGCACACTGCTTCCCTGAGTGAGTGCCCAGCCCCAAGCGCGGATGGAACCCAGGAGTCCTGCCTTCAGCCCTGCCCCCTGCTCTAACCACAAGACCCCACTTCCCTCCCAGAGCTGGGCATAGATCCCAGGAGTCCTGGATCCCAGTCCCCCTGCTCTAACCACTAGACCCCACACTCCTGGCAGAGCCAGAGAGAGAACACAGGAGTCCTGGCTCCCAGCCCCCTGCTCTCAGCAGCAGTCCCATCCCTGGTGGGGGAGGGGGTGGCAGCCCCGCCTGGCCCCCTGATGCACTGTGTCCGTCTGTCCATCCCTACAGGAGAAACCGGGTGGTGAGCCG
Organism: Emys orbicularis; assembly: GCF_028017835.1. Lineage (NCBI taxonomy): Eukaryota > Metazoa > Chordata > Testudines > Emydidae > Emys > Emys orbicularis. The sequence goes on from NC_088702.1 coordinate 16,664,393, forward strand.
CTGGCGGGTTTTCTCTGGCGCCATCTCTCAGGTGTCCAGCAGGGGGCAGCAGGTGGGGGTGACGGGTGTGGTGTACCACGCGGGCTACCTGCCCTTCCTGGACCCCAACAGCGAGGAGAACGGCAACGACATCGCGCTGGTGCACCTGGCCACGCCCCTCAGCTTCACCGGTGCGTGTGGGCGAGCGGTGACGCCTGGGAGTGCGGGACGCCCGGCGGGGAGCCTGGGGGTCGCCCCACGCACTGCGGGGAGGCACCCATGGGGCTTTGTGCGTGGGGTGCAGTGTGAGAGTGTGAGCATGTTAGTGACTCTGGGTGTGTGGAGCAGTTGTGTGTGGGTGAGGGGTGTCTGTAGTGTGTGCACATTGTGTGTGATGTCTGTGTATGGTGTGTGGCGTGTCTGTGGGTTTTGTGTGTGTGTCTGTTGTGCATTTTGTGTGTGGTGCATTTATCTGCGTGCACAGTGCGATGTGTCCGAGTAGTATGTGTGTTGTGTGTATGGTGTCGAGGTGTGTGTTGTGCATGTATCTCTGTGGGTGTGTGTGGGTGTGTGTGGGTATGTGGGTGTGTGTGGCTGTGTAGCTGTGTGTGGCTGTGTTTGGCTCTGTGTGTGTGTGTGTTTGGGCGTGTGGCTGTGTGTGTGTGTGCGCATGTGGCTTTGTGGGTGTGTGGGTGTGGCTGTGCGGGCATGTGGGTGTGTGGCTGTGTGTGGCTGTGCGGGTGTGTGGCTGTGTGTGGGTGTGGGGCTGTGTGGGCGTGTGGGGGGGTGTGGCTGTGCGGGCGTGTGGTTGTGTGGCTGTGTGTGGGCGTGTGGCTGTGTGGGTGTGTGGCTTTGTGGGTGTGTGGGAGTGGCTGTGCAGGCGTGTGGGTGTGTGGCTGTGCGGGCATGTGGATGTGTGGCTGTGTGTGGGCATGTGGCTGTGTGTGGGTGTGGGGCTGTGTGGGCATGTGGGGGTGTGTGGCTGTGTGTGGGCATGTGGCTGTGTGGGTGTGTGTGGGGAGCTGTGCGGGCGTGTGGCTGTGTGTGGGCGTGCGGGCGTGTGGCTGTGTGTGGGTGTGGCTGTGTGTGGGCGTGTGGCTCTGTGGCTGTGTGTGGCTCTGTGGCTGTGTGTGGCTGTGCGGGCATGTGGCTGTGTGTGGGTGTGCGGGCGTGTGGGTGTGGGGCTGTGTGTGGCTCTGCGGGCGTGTGGGTGTGGGGCTGTGTGTGGGCGTGTGTGGCTGTGTGTGGCTGTGTGGGCGTGTGGCTGTGTGTGGGTTTGTGGCTGTGCGGGCGTGTGGTGGGCATGTGGCTGTGTGTGGGTGTGTGGCTGTGTGTGGGCGTGTGGCTGTGTGGGCATGTGGCGCGCAACCCTTATCTGTGCCTCATGCCCAGGCTCTGTCTTCCCAGAGGACGTCCAGCCCGTCTGCCTCCCGGCACTGGGGCAGCCCCTCCTGGACGGCAAGGTCTGCACTGTGACCGGCTGGGGCAACACCCAGTACTATGGTGAGTGTGCGACCGCCCCTCCCCCCCCACCCCTAGACATGGCCCCGCCCAAGGACACAGGACAAGGCCACGCCCCTCCCTGTGGGAGGCCAGGAGGAGGTGTCCCCATCAGGGTCACACAGCTGGTGGTCTGGGGATGGAGGAAGATGGGCCATTCAGTGACAGAGACCTGTGTTAGAGGCTCCGCTAGGGTTGGCAACTTTCTAATTCCTGGTAACCAGACCCCCAAGGCCCCACCCCACTCCACCTCTTCCCAGGCCCGCCCTCATCGCACCTTCTTCCCCCCCCCCCCCCGGTCGCTCACTGGATCCTCTCAAGGGGGCTGGGGTGTGTGTGCGGGGGTGAGGGCTCCAGCTGGGGGTGCACGCTCTGGGGTGGGGTTGGGGACGAGGGGCTGGGGCAGGGGGTTGGGGTGCGGGAGGGGGTGAGGGCTCCAGCTGGGGGTGCACGCTCTGGGGTGGGGCTGGGGACGAGGGGCTGGGGCAGGGGGTTGGGGTGCGGGAGGGGGTGAGGGCTCCAGCTGGGGGTGCACGCTCTGGGGTGGGGCTGGGGACGAGGGGCTGGGGCAGGGGGTTGGGGTGCGGGAGGTGGGTGAGGGCTCCAGCTGGGGGTGCACGCTCTGGGGTGGGGCTGGGGACGGGGGGCTGGAGCAGGGGATTGGGGTGCGGGAGGGGGTGAGGGCTCCAGCTGGGGGTGCACGCTCTGGGGTGGGGCCGGGGACGGGGGGCTGGGGCAGGGGGTTGGGGTGTTGGAGGGGGTGAGGGCTCCAGCTGGGGGTGCACGCTCTGGGGTGGGGCTGGGGACGGGGGGCTGGGGCAGGGGGTTGGGTTGCGGGAGGGGGTGAGGGCTCCAGCTGGGGGTGCACGCTCTGGGGTGGGGCTGGGGACGAGGGGCTGGGGCAGGGGGTTGGGGTGCGGGTGAGGTGCAGCAAACTAAGGCAGGCTCCCTGCCTGCCCTGGCTCCACACTGCTCCCGGAAGTGTCCGGCATGTCCCTGCAGCCCCTAGGCAGAGGGCCAGGGAGCTCTGCACGCTACGTGCCCACAGGCATTGCCCCCACAGCTCCCCTTGGCCGTGGTTCCCAGCCAATGGGAGCTGCAGGGGTAATGCCTGCGGGTGCTGGCAGGGTGCGGAGCTTCCCTGATCGCTCCTGGGCTTAGGAGCCGCAGGGACATACCGGCTGCTTCTGGGAGCAGCGCAGAGCCAGGGCAGGCAGGGAGCCGACTGGACTTTTAACACCCAGTTAGCGGTGCTGACCGGAGCCACCAGGTCCCTTTCCCACCGGGCGTTCTGCTTGAAAACTGGATGCTTAGCAACCCTAGCCTGCCCCCAGTAACCAGGCTTTTGGTTCAGATGCCATTTAGGGTTGTCAGGTCCCCAAAAAACAGGCACCTGGCAACCCTAAATGGCACCTGGACACAGAAACCAAAACCCGGGTAAAACTGGATGGGGAGCAATGCTAGGCCCCGCCCATGAGGAGGGGCTTCCCAAGATGCCACCCAGAGCAACCCATAATATCGCGACCCCAAGAACCAACTTCAGAAAAGCCCGCCCCCATGGGGGCACAACACTCCGGAGGTCCCTCCTCTATAGGGATGGGTGTCAGTGTTCAGATGCCGGTGTGGATGCCAGGCAGGTGAGGTGCCAGGCTTCAGGTGGAGGCACATAGTGGGCAGGTGGGGGGGGTCACAGTTCAAGTGCCAGGGCAGGTGCCGGGGGGAGTGGGCAGCGTATTCCAGGTAGATGTGGGGCCGGAGTTTGGGGATGGGGCAGGTGCAGGGGTTCAGGCAGGGGGCAGATGCCCTGGTGGTGGGGTGTTGGGTGCAGTTGGGGGGTGGATGCTGGTCAGGCAGGGACTAGGTTCTGGGGGAGGGAGGTGGATCCTGGGTGAGCGGGGGCCAGGTTGGGGGGGGCAATGCAGGACAGGTGGGGGCCAGGTTCGGGGGCAGGTGAAAAGCAGGCAGGTGGGGGCTGGGTTTGGGTGGGGGCAGATGTAGGGCAGGTGGGGGGCAGGTGTGGGCAGGTGGATGCCGGGCAGGCCGGGGGAGTAGATGTCAGGTGGGCGGGGACTGGGTTTGGGTGGGGGACAGATGCCAGGCAGGTGGGGGCTGGTTGCCAGGAGGAGCAGATGCCGGGCAGTCAGGGGCTGAGTGCAGGGGGCATGGTGTTATACTAGAAAATGAAGAACAACAGGATCTTTTCAGGGAATAAGGCAAAATGCCATGTTTATTGTGAATATTGAAAGAATAATTAGAGTAAGCAATCAGTTGTAGCTATAACATCTCATTCACACACACACACACCCACACACACACGTTCTGCAAGGTTGCCAAGTCACTGGCCAGGCGGCCTGGACACGAGGATGGAGCCGGGCCTTGTCAGATGCGCATCCGATGCTCCTGGAAGTTGGTTGCAGAACCAGACCCAAAGTCCTCAGTCTTCAGGGTCTGTTTTTATAGGCATCCATCCTCATGTAAGTCTATGGGGTTTGCCTCGTCATGCTGATCTCATGTTTGACGTAATAGTCAATCACGCAGATGGCACAGCAATGATGGAATGACAGTATGTTGTTGTCTTGTGCTTTGGCCCTCCTGTCCTTGGGGCAATTGTGGGTGGATGCTCTCGGGGTTATTGGGCTATCTCGTCCACTGCATTCTTCAGCCAAACGGCCTTATTTTAAGGCTGGCACCTCAACCTTTAATCTTCCATTTCTTATTCAATCACACATACAATCACACTCACACGCCACCGTGTATCCTGTCACATCTGCATTGTATCACCTCCCATCCTTTAACATAACCAGTCTAAAATCAGTGGGGCATGGCAGACTTCAATAAGTCTATTCACTTGTTACATCTAAAAGGAAACAAACAAGATAAGCATGCAACAGTGGGGAGGGTTCACAAATATTACTCAACAAAGTTGTACCAGCCATAAAGGCCAGCTGTTATCTTGTTAGTTTTAGAACAAACTCTCTGTCTCTGGATGTGCTTCTACAATTAACAGCGACCTTGTGAAGCTGATAAGCAACTTCAATTAACACAGCTCAGCAGTGTGGCTGAGAAACACTCCTTTCTAATGGTCAGGCCAAATTCTGGGTCTGCTCTGGAGTCACCCTGTCTTACATTTCCCATTTCAGAAATATACCAGTTCATAGAATCAGAGAATCTCAGGGTTGGAAGGGACCTCAGGAGGTCATCTAGTCCAACCCCCTGCTCAAAGCCGGACCAATTCCCAACTAAATCATCCCAGCCAGGGCTTTGTCAAGCCTGATCTTAAAAACCTCTAAGGAAGGAGATTCCACCACCTCCCTAGCTAACCCATTCCAGTGCTTCACCACCCTCCTAGTCAAAAAGTTTTTCCTAATATCCAACCTAAACCTCCCCCACTGCAACTTGAGACCATTGCTCCTTGTTCTGTCATCTGGTACCACTGAGAACAGTCTAGATCCATCCTCTTTGGAACCCCCTTTCAGGTAGTTGATAGCAGCTATCAAATCCCCCCTCACTCTTCTCTTCTGCAAACTAAACTATCCCAGTTCCCTCAGCCTCTCCTCATAAGTCATCTGCTCCAGCCCCCTAATCATTTTTGTTGCCCTCCGCTGGACTCCTTCCAATTTTTCCACATCCTTCTTGTACTGTGGGGTCCAAAACTGGACACAGTACTCCAGATGAGGCCTCACCAATTTTGAATAGAGGGGAATGATCACGTCCCTCGATCTGCTGGCAATGACCCTACTTATAAAGCCCCAAAATGCCGTTAGCCTTCTTGGCAACAAGGGCACACTGCTGACTCATATCCAGCTTCTCATCCACTGTATCCCCTAGGTCCTTTTCTGCAGAACTGCTGCCTAGCCATTCGGTCCCTAGTCTGTAGCAGTGCATGGGATTCTTTCATCCTAACTGCAGGACTCTGCACTTGTCCTTGTTGAACCTCATTAGATTTCTTTTGGCCCAATCCTCTAATTTGTCTAGGTCCCTCTGTATCCTATCGCTACCCTCCAGCGTATCTACCACTCCTCCCAGTTTAGTGTCATCTGCAAACTTGCTGAGGGTGCAATCCACGCCATCCTCCAGACCATTAATGAAGATATTGAACAAAACCGGCCCCAGGACCGACCCTTGGGGCACTCCGCTTGATACCGGCTGCCAACTAGACATGGAGCCATTGATCACTACCTGTTGAGCCCGACGATCTAGCCAGCTTTCTATCCACCTTACAGTCCATTCATCCAGCCCATATTTCTTTAACTTGCCGGCAAGAATACTATGGGAGACCATATCAAAAGCTTTGCTAAAGTAAAAGAATAACAGGTCCACTGCTTTCCCCTCATCCACACAGCCAGTTATCTCATCATAGAAGGCAATTAGGTTAGTCAGGCATGACTTGCCCTTGGTGAATCCATGCTGACTGTTCCTGATCACTTTCCTCTCCTCTAAGTGCTTCAGAATTGATTCCTTGAGGACCTGCTCCATGATTTTTCCAGGGACTGAGGTGAGGCTGACTGGCCTGTAGTTCCCCGGATCCTCCGTCTTCCCTCCTCCTTCCCTTTTTAGCAATCCAGTCCAAGAGAAATATACCAATTATCAATGTAATCCAACAATGGATGCTGGGTGGGAGGGGTAGGGGGGAGTATGCCAGGCGGGCAGTGGCCAGGTTCAGGTGGGGGGCAGATGCCGGGCAGGCAGGGGCCAGGTTCAGATGGGGGGTGGAAGCTAGGTGGGCAGGAGCTGGGTTCGGGATGGGGAGGGGAAAAGCCGGGCAGGTGGGGGCCAGGTTCAGATGGGGGGTGGAAGCTAGATGGGCGGGAGCTGGGTTTGTGGGGGGGCAGATGCCAGGCAGGTGGGGGCCAGGTTCAGATGGGGGGGTGGAAGCTAGATGGGCGGGAGCTGGGTTGGGGGGGGGCAGATGTCGGGCAGGCGGGGGCTGGGTGCAGGGGCGGGTGGACACCGGGTGGCTGGATGCAGGGTTCTGGGTGGGGGAAGAAGCAAGGTGGGCAGGGGCTGGGTGCGGGCAAGTGGATACCAGGTGGGCAGGGGCAGGAGGGCATAGATTCTGGGCGGGTGGGGCAGATGTGGGGCAGGCAGTGGCTGGAATCGGGGGGGGAAATGCTGGATGGGTGGGGCGTTTGCCGGGTGGGCGGGAGTCGGGTTTGGGGGGGTGGATGCAGGGCAGGTGGGGGCAGGGCGGGGGACCCCCATGCCCACTCTCCCCCCCATCTCCCCCAGGGCAGCAATCCGGCATCCTGCAGGAGGCCTCCGTGCCCATCATCAGCACCGCTCTGTGCAACTCGCCTGAATACTACGGCAACCAGATCCGCCCCCGCATGTTCTGCGCTGGCTACGCTGAGGGTGGCACCGACGCCTGCCAGGTGGGGCCGGGCGAGACGGGCGGGGCGGGTGGGCAGTGGGGGCCAGTGCTAGGGCACTGACCCCTTCCCTGTCTCCCTCTCGGCAGGGTGACAGCGGGGGTCCCTTTGTGTGTGAGGACAGCATCTCCCGCACCCCGCGCTGGCGGCTCTGCGGCGTGGTCAGCTGGGGCACCGGCTGCGCCCTGCCCCAAAAGCCAGGGGTCTACACCAAGGTTGGCGCCTTCCACGACTGGATCCACCAGGCCATGAAGGTGTGTGGGGCAGGGATGGTCCCTTCAGTCTATTCCCCCTGAGGTGGGATCGGGGTGGGATCCCCTCCCAGGTGGGATCCCCTCAGTCTGCCCCCCCATCCCTCCTACTCTGGTCCCCCCAGAGACAGGAGGGATCATCTCTCCAGTGTATTTGCAAAGGGGTGGGATTGCCCCCCCCCCCTCAGCCTGGTTCCCCCAAGTCTGTCCTGCCCCAGCTGTGCCAGCCCCTGATGCCCGTGTCTCTCTCTGCAGACTCACTCCCTGGCCAGCGGGATCGTTTCCCAGCACTGACCCCCGCTGCCTAGGTTCCCGCACAATGGAGTTACGCCACCCCACCGGCGCCAGCCCTCCCCTCGCCCCCCACACCAGACAGACGCCGCCCCCTCCATTCCAGCCACGAGGGGCAGATGTGCCTACATGACCCACTGGACTTTGCGACCCGACAACCTTCGACCTCTGACCCCACAGTGCCTTGTCTGCATTACTGGAATGAGAGTGTGGGTGGGGGCTGGGGAGGAATGGGTCAGATCCACCTATTACAATGCAGCGTGGCCCTTTAAGCCTCCACCCACCAATGGTGGACTTGTAGATCCACCTATCATAATACAGCACCGGCCCCTTAAGAACCCACCTACCAATGGGGGGATTTGCAGTGCCAGCCCTTTAAGCCTCCACCCACCAATGGGTTCTTCTGCTAGAGCCCAGCTCCTAATAGGGCTGCTCCATAGCCTGCTAGAGTTCTTCATCCTGTGGCGGGGGAGGGGGCTGGAGAAGAGCTTCTCTTTGATTGGTTAACAGTGGTGGGAGTGACTGCATAGGCCACACCCTCTGCCACGCTTCAGCCAACCAGGGTGGAGCTGCCTGGCTTTAACCCCTGCAATTCTGGGCAAGAGCAGCCCCATCAGCCTGGGGCGCCCCAGTGCCAGCAGCTCAGCCCTGCGGTTGGGGGGGGATTAGATCCCGACCCACAGCCCTGGGAGGAACCAGGGCACAGCCCGGGGGGGCTGAGACAAAGCCCTGCACAGGGTGGAGTAGACCCTGACCCACATCCTGGGAGCAATCCCAATACACAGCCCTGGGGGCTGCTGGACACCTGGGTCCAGAGCTGCTGCCCCAAACCAGGACACAGCCTCCCCCTGCCCCAGCAGGGCCCCAGAGGGAGGGGCTGCTCACCCCTGCCGGGCTGCCCCCTTCCCAGCGGGCCACACACCTCCAGGGGCTGGGAGCCTCCCTCCCAGCACCGAGTCCAGGGTGGCCAACAGCAAATCCCCCCCCACCCCATAGTGCCCCCATGGGCAGCACTGCTCCCACCTCCTGTGATCGCCTGCCCCAGCAATGGGTCCTGGGGGGCTGGGACGGGACCAGGGCTCCCCTTGCATCTATGTGGGGCCCCAGGCTGAGCCCCCTGCATCCCAGTATATTGGGGGCAGTGTATGGAGGGTCATATCCCAGCGAGCACCACATCGGCTGGCACACAGCCTGCTCGGCCGGGCTGGGCATTGGGCAAAGGAGTGGGCGTGGACTGGGAGCCCCATAGCAGGGATTGGGGAGGACAGGGGGAACAGCTTGGCTTAGAGAGGTGAATGTGCACATAGAGCAGGGCCCATCCCCTCCAGCAGGGGGCAGCAGGGACGGACACACACACACACACACACACACACACACACACACACACACACACACACACACACACACACACACACACACACACACACACACACACACACACACACACACACACACACACACACAGAGCCAGCCAGCCAGCCAGCCACTATACACCTCCCGCATCCCTGCTACACAAACTCTCACAGATCCCCCCCCAGCGCCCCCTGATCTGTTGCTAATCCGCAGCCCTGCCCAGCGGGTGACACCAGGTGGCAGAGCCCAAGCTGTAATTTTGCACCCGGCTGCTCCCTGCACAATCCGCCGGGGGGGAGGGGGGGGGCTGCCTGTACATAGCTTATTCCATTAGCTCCTCTCCCCCGTGCCTTGGGGACGAGTCCCTCCTGTTGTATATGTTTGCACAGTGATCGAGGCAATGAGAAATAAACACCGTTTTGATTAGAGACACGTCTGGGACTCCGTAAACCCCCCGCGCCCCCGCTCCAGAGCACATTTGGTTAGGAGATCACCAGCCCTGGCAGCGAAGGCCTTGGCTGCCAGGGTGCCCAGGGGTTCGTCGCTGTGGCCTGGGGACGGAGGCGGGCAGCTGTCCCAAGTTCTCACCTGCCAGGCAGCCGGGCGCCGAGACGCCTTTGCCATGGCACCGACTTCCTACTGCACTTCGCTCAGCCCGTGTCCTCGGCTCTGCCATAATACACAGCTAGCCTGGCTCACCGCTTAAAGTTTCCCTCGTCCGCCTTCATAGAGTGGAAGGCCAGCCGGGCCCGATGGGATCAGCTAGTCCGACCCCCCCCCGGCCTCGTGCAGGCCACCGAACAGTCCCACAATCATTTCTAGAGCTGTGGTTAGAAAAACACCCCGTCTGGACTGAATTCCCCCTGCCGACTCCCCCACTGACCAGGCCAATAATAATAATTAATGGAGATATCCTATCTCCTAGAACTGGAAGGGACCTTGAAAGGTCATCGAGTCCAGCCCCCTGCCTTCACTAGCAGGACCAAGTACTGATTTTGCCCTAGATCCCTAAGTGGCCCCCTCAAGGATTGAACTCACAACCCTGGGTTTAGCAGGCCAATGCTCAAACCACTGAGCTATCCCTCCCCCCCAAAGGTTAATCACTCTCTGTGACAGAATCACAGGTCCATTGTTCTGGAACTGCTCTGTATGCAGCCAGCCAGGACTCTTGGGTGGCGACTCCCCTCGGGAAATGCCGCCCAGGGCAAAAAACCTCCTCGGCTTCAGCCTTCCTGGTCTGACCTCGGAGCATCCAGCATCCCTGTTCACACCGTACACTTCCCCTTGGCGGGTCCACCTGGACGGGACCCCTGGGGAAGCCAGAGGGCCCTGCACCCCACTCCACAGCCAGCTGTGACTCTCAGCCAGCGTAAAACAGAAAGTTTATTAGTTGACAGGAACATAGTGTAGGACAGAGCTTGTTAGCACAGGAATCAGTGACTTTCAGCAAAGTCCATTTTGGGGGGACCCCAGGCTGGATGCCCTGGACTCCCCCCTCTGAGTCCCCAACAGCAAACTGCCCAGTTTCCAGCGACCTGACCTCTCACACACCCATTGTTCCTCCTGGTCTTTGTCTTGCTTCCCTGGCAAAGTGTCACCTGGTCGCATCCCCCTCCTGGTTCTCAGGTTACAAAAGGCATCCGCCATCGCTTATGTGCAGGCAGCTGGAGCCTCTTCATGTGTCCCGAGGGCTTCAGCAAAAGTCACGCACCCTTATTCCCACCACCTAGGCACTGATGCAATATGCGGGGAAACTGAGGCACACACAGTATTCATACAAAACAGTAAGACTCACAGGCTCACATACAACATAACAAGGGAAAGCCCCTGTCACCCAGGCTGGGGGAGGGACGCTGGGTGAGCTTGGCCGAGTTATGGCTTCGCCCCATGCCTCAGTTTCCCTACCGGTGGCAAGAAGTGCTCTGGACAAGCTCAGGCCCTGGGCATGGCAGTGCCTGGGCCGCCAGCCTCCGTGGTCATTAAAATTGCAGAACAAACCCCGACATTCAACCCACAACTCACAGGCCGTGCTCCTCTCCCAACTCACTGCTGTCCAGCCCCCCCGGCCCTGCTCCTGACACAAGGCTGAGGCACCCAGCATCCCCCATGCACCTCTTTCCATCATTACACACCTGGCGGGAGCCCCCAGCCCCCAGGCAGCGCAGAGACAATCCCTCCCCCAGCCAATCTAGCCCCCCCAACACCACACCAGCAGCTGGAGGCCACGTGGCTCACCTCCCCGTGGCTAGTGCTGTGGCCACCTGCACCCTCCCGAACCTCCCACAGTCCTGCTTGGCAGAACCTTAACCCTTCAGCGCCTGCTCCCCAGAGGGAGGGGGCTGGTGTCATCTCAGCTTGTTGTCAGGGAATTGTATCATTCTTTGGTCTCTTACTCACTCTGTGGTGCTCACCTGGGGCAGGGGCAGCCTCGCTCTCCAGCAGCCCCATTGCAGAGAGGGGGCCACTGAGAGACAGAGAGTGAAGTAACGTGCACAAACTCACAAGGAGGCTTGAGCAGAGGTCAGGCTAGAACCCAGGAGTCCTGGCTCCCAGCCCCACTCTCTAAGCGCTAAACCCCACTCCCTGCCCAGAACTGGGGATACAACCCAGGAATCCTGGGTCCCCTCCTGGGCTCTCTGGGCTGCACTGTGCTGCCCCTGCCTCTATAACTCCATGTGTCCTTCCCGTACAGGGCAGAGCACATCGGGCCAAGGCTGGGCTGGGATCCAGGCAGCGGTGCTGGAACAATTTGTATCTTGGGGGTGCTGAGAGCCATTGAACTAAACTGTGAACGCTGAATATAATGGAAACCACCTCAAGCCTGTGGGGGGAGGGCGGGGGGGGCAGCACCCCCGCACTGCTAGTTCCAGCACCTATGGATCCAGGGCAGAGTTAAGGGGATTTCAGGCAGCACCTTCACTCTGCATTGCCAGGGGAGTCAGCGCTCAGCCCCGTGACTGGGTCTCAGCTCAGCTTGACCCTTGGCCTGGGGATTCACGGGGCTCTGGGGGTGATGCTCAGGCTAGTACTTGGCGTAGGAGCCATTTCCCCAGCACAGGGAACCCAGAGGGTCTGATTCCACCCAGCCGAGCGGGAGCTGGGGTGGGTCTGGCCCTGCTGTAACCCTTTGAGTTCTCAGCACAGCCTTCAGATGGGGGGGTTCTCAGTCCTGGGGATGGATGGGCTCAGCCATGGCCAGAAGAGTGGAAGTGGGGGCAGGGAGGGTGAGGTAAGAGTCGGGGTGATGAGAAGGGGATCAACTCCAGTGACTCCAATGGAGTTACTCCTGATTTACACCAGGGCACTCACCTGCCAAGGCCCTGAGAACACACTTGTTGCACCAGCTGTTCTATGCTTTAACATAGGAAGTGGGAGGGCAGCTGGAAGCTGGGTAGGGAGTAGTGGGGGGGTGAGCTGTGGGGGAGGGGCTGGAAGCTGGGTCTGAGAGCAGGGTAGGGAGGAGGAGGGGCCTGGGCTGTGATTTTGGGGCTGGGAGCAGGGGGAGCGGTGGAGGGGATTGTGAGCTGGGAGAGGCAGGAGGGGCCTGGGCCATGGTAGTGGGTCTCGGAGCAGCAGGATGGGGCTGGGAGCCAGGAAGGGGCTTGGCTGTGGTTGCGGGGCTGGGAGCCAGGGGAGGGGGTCTGAGCTGGGATGGGGCACCGCCAAGTCCCGGCTTTATTTCCTGGGTTAAGAAAATCCATACAGGGGCTTCCTACTAAACAGAGACGTCCCGATTCCACCCCCAGTGCAGCCCCCCTGGCTCGCCCAGGCCCACGCTGCCCCTTCGCCAGCCCCCGCCTAGCTCCCCTTCCCCCGCCTTTTCTACCGCCCTCCCCCCTGGGCCGTGGAACACGGCCATGGGAGACCAGATCTACCACACACCTGGGGGCCAGGAGGGGGAGGTTGGGGGGAGGGGGAAGAAAGCAACAGAAATTCCGGCTGCGGAGAGTGTGGTGGGGGAGGACAGAGCTGTAGCGGGTTGGGCACCGAAGGGTTAATGCCGGTGCCAGGGTGAGGAGGCAGGAGGCTGGGCCGGAGCCTGGGACAGAGGCAGCACAGCCCAGACCTGTGGGAGCTGGGGTGAGTACCTGAGCCCCGTGCCTGGGAATTCCCAGCCCCCCGGCGGTCCCCGGCCCAGAGCCCCCTGCTCCCCCGAGGGGATCCCGGCCCCTTCCCAGCAGCCAGAGTCACTGCCCGAGCCGGGGGCAAATCCAGAGCCACCCCACTGAGCTGCGGCGGGGGGAGCCCTAGTGAGTGCAATGGGGTCACTCCTGATTTACACCGGGGCAGCGAGAGGGGGACCGGCCCCGTGACCGCAATGGGGTCACTCCTGATTTACACCGGGGCAGCGAGAGGGGGACTGGCCTGTGACTGCAATGGGGTCACTCCTGATTTACACCGGGGCAGCGAGAGGGGGACCGGCCCGTGACCGCAATGGGGTCACTCCTGATTTACACCGGGGCAGCAAGAGGGGGACCGGCCCCGTGACCGCAATGGGGTCACTCCTGATTTACACCGGGGCAGCGAGAGGGGGACTGGCCTGTGACTGCAATGGGGTCACTCCTGATTTACACCGGGGCAGCGAGAGGGGGACCGGCCCGTGACCGCAATGGGGTCACTCCTGATTTACACTGGGTGTAGCGGGGCAGTCACCCCGCTGTGGCCCTGAAAGGGTTAAAAGCCAGACCTTGGAGAGGGCTGGGGCTGAAAGCCAAGAAGAACCGGCTGATTGGGGGAAGCAGCCATAGCTGGGGCCACGCCCAAGTAGGAGACAACCGGCCCTATAAAAGGGCTGTGAGCCAGGAGTTGGGTCAGTCTCTCTCTAGCTCTTGGGAAAGAAGGGCCTGGCTGCCTCCTGCCTGGGAGCGCTCCAGCTCCAGCTCCAGCTCCAGCTCCAGCTCCAGCTCCAGCTCCAGCTCCAGCTCCAGCTCCAGCTCCAGCTTGCTAAGGCCAAAACAGGTACTGGGGGTGCAAAGGTGACCCAGAGTGGGGGTGTTGTGGAGTGTGGGGGACTCAGGGCCCTGTACCCCCGGCTCCCTGCGATTCACCATGACTCTCAGCCAGCCAGTAAAGCAGAAGGTTTATTTAGATGACAGGAACACAGTCCAAGCCAGGTCTTGCAGGCACAGATAACCGGATCCCCCTCAATTAGGTCCATCTTGGGGTCCCTGGGCACCCCAGCCTCCTTGGGAGGTCAGAGCCACGTCTGCCTCCCAGCCATATCACCAGCCAGCTCCTGAAAACCCTTCCATCAGCGACCCCTCCCACAGCCCTTTGTTCAGTTTCCCGGGCAAAGGTGTCACCTGGCCTCTAACCCCTTCCTGGGTTCTCATGTTACATGCTCAGGTATTCTCCCTGGGTCAGTCTCCCATCCCCCAATGCAGACTATCCTAGTCACACTCCCCACTCGGCATTCCAAGACCACAGTAAGAACAGTCCCAATTCGTCACAGGGGGTACTGCAGGGGCCTGAGGTAAAGGGCACCGGAGTCTGGGTGGGACATGGGGCCTGAGGCAGGTGAGCTACTGGCCTGCAGAGGTGCTCTGGGCTGAAATCAAGCTCATTCCCAGGGATAACCAGCAGGAGGTGCCACACTGGTGAGTCTCACCTCGCTACACCGGGGCAGCGAGAGGGGGACCGGCCCGTGACCGCAATGGGGTCACTCCTGATTTACACCGGGGCAGTGAGAGGGGGACCGGCCCCGTGACCGCAATGGGGTCACTCCTGATTTACACCGGGGCAGCGAGAGGGGGACCGGCCCCGTGACTGCAATGGGGTCACTCCTGATTTACACCGGGGCTGCGAGAGGGGGACTGGCCCGTGACCGCAATGGGGTCACTCCTGATTTACACCGGGGCAGCGAGAGGGGGACCGGCCCCGTGACCGCAATGGGGTCACTCCTGATTTACACCAGGGCAGCGAGAGGGGGACCGGCCCCGTGACCGCAATGGGGTCACTCCTGATTTACACCGGGGCAGCGAGAGGGTGACCGGCCCGTGACCGCAATGGGGTCACTCCTGATTTACACCAGGGCAGCGAGAGGGGGACCGGCCCCGTGACTGCAGTGGGGTCGGGTGGGAGTAAAAGGATCTGGACGTCGGATCCTAGCGGGGCTGATTGGAGGTGGAGGAAGGGAAAAGCCGACTCCGGTGGCTGGGCGTGAAGCACGGGCAGAAGCAGTTTTCTAAGGACTCAAAACCCAGCAGGCCAGTTCAGTCCCTGAGGAGCAGGAAGCCTGGCAGCCAGTCGGGGGGACTAGCTGACCAAGGGGGGGTTGGAACAAACTGATACATTTAACAGTGCCCCCGGCGCAGCCCAGAGGGTCCCCCCAGGAGCTGGGAATGAGCCCAGCTAGGAAATAGCAGCACGACTGACTGCGGAACGAAAGGGCTAGAAATCCAGAAAGCAAATAGCTTAATTCGGCTCCAGGTGTGCCCACACCGGGAACGCTGCGTGCAGCGCTGGCCGCCCCGTCTCCGAACGGGTACAGGGGTTTGCAAAAGGTGCAGAAAACGGGGAACAAAAATGCTGAGGGGGCTGGCAGAGCTTCTGTGGGAGAGGAGATTCTAGCCTGGGACGGCTCGGCTTGGAGGAGAGACGGCTGCGCGGGGATGACGGAGGTCTCTGGATCCTGCCTGGGGTGGAGACCATGACTAGGGCCACGTAACACAAGGACCAGGGGTTGCCCGACAAAGCAAAGGAACCCCCCCCTTCACCTGGCCCACTGCCAACCTGTGCCCCTGGCTGGCCGGGCGCGTTGTAACGGGTTCAACGGAGCATGAGGTAAGCGCCTGAAGGAAAGGACCTTGGCTAGCCACTAGCCAGGATGGGCAGGACGCAGCCCCACGCTCTGGGGGTCCCTAAACCTCTCATCATCAGAAGCCGGCAGGATCACGCCTTGACTGCAGCTTGGGGGGGGGGGGGGGGGGTTGTCAGACAGGATCTCAGGCTAGAGGGACCCTGGGCTGACCCAGCAGGGCCCTTCTTAAATCCCCCCCCGCTCCCGCCCCTCCCCCCCACAGCTCGACAGGGCCCATGTCCCCAGCCTGACCCTCTCCCTGCCCAAGGGCGTGTTTTCCCCCCGCCCCCCCAGGATGCCCCAGCTCTGATCCTGCCCCAGGGCAGGGCCTGGCTGGTTCGATGGGCTGGGGAATGGGACACGGGGCCTTTCCCCTCCCGAGGGTGCGAGCTGTGATCTGGTCCCAGGGCAGGGCCTGGCAGGCTCAGGCAGCCGCCATGCAGGGATTAGCTGTATCCCTAGGGTGGAGACATCTGCAAACCCAAACCCACAACAGGCACTAATCGGTGCCCCCGGGAGAGAGGCTGAATGGGCCGTGGAGCCTGAACTCCCAGCTCCCCATGGAGGGGCTGAGGTGGAGCAGAGATGGGGGGGGGTGACTCAGGCTGGCTAATGACGTGCTGCCATGAAAGCAACCCCTCCCCGGAGGGGGAATGACAGGATCTGCCACACGCCTGCCCCCTCCACTCCCACACCAGACCCCCGGCACCCGACACAGCTGGGAAGGGGCACAGGGACCTGCCAGGGACAGGGAGCCAGGAGCCACCCCAGATGACAGGCCCTGGGGGATTAAAGGCACTAGCTCTTCCCAGGTCCAAAGGTCACTGTGCCGGCCAGGGCATGCCCAACAGGGTCCAGGTGTCGCTGGGGGAGAGCAGGCGGGGAGCAGAGTGCCTGGGCCTGTCACACAACCCCACAGAGGGCTCCCACCACAGGCACGGGGCTGTTCTCCCGGCCACCAGCACAGGCCCTAGAGTCATTCCGGGAACATGCCAAGGAATCGGCTCAACCAGTGCTAAGATGCAACTGGCTCTGGGGTGGGACAGCCAAGTAACAGCCTCACCCTGCTCCCTGGAGCACGGTGCCCCCTGCTGAGCCACCGCCCCACTCCCTGCACCACAGCGCCCCCTACTGAGCCCCTTGCCATGCCCCCTGCAGCACGGTGCCCCCTAGTATCACAAGGGGGACAGCACTGACGCCGGGAGGTCTGTCTCTGTCCCAGCCCTGCCATGGCGTATGACTACTTCACCCACAAGGGGGTACAGTTCCCATGCCTGGATTACTCCCCTGAGGTGCTGAGCAACGTGGAGAACGAATTCCAGGTGCGGGACAGCGACGTCTTCAACATCACCTACCCCAAGTCAGGTAGGGGAGAGTGGGGGCAGAGGGGTGGGGGGGGGGGGGGAGTTTCCTGACACACATACAGACATTAAATGGAAACACCAAACGTGGCAGCTGAAAGGTTGCAACGTCTCACAACCTGCTTTCCTAGATGTCAGAGCCCTGGCTCTCACACCCCCAGCCCAGAGCGAGACAAAGCAGGCTGCTCCCTGGGGCCCAACTCGCCCACCTGGCGCTAGGCTGGCTCTCTGCAGATGGGCTCTGATCACAGGCTTCCCCCAGAGCTGCTGGCAGGGTCAGGAGACCTGTGTTGCCGCAAAACAAGAGCTGATTTTAGCACTGTCAATGCACCACAGTGAATGTGGCAGGGGGCTGGGAACCAGGACTCCTGGGTCCGATCCCCAGATCTAGGAAGGGGAGTTGGTGGGTTAAAGCAGAAGGTCTGGGAGCCAGGACTGTTGGGTTCCCTCCCTGGCTCTGGGAGCAGAGGGGGACCTAGTGAGTGGAGGGATTATTTCAGGCCCATTAACCCTTTCACCCCCAGGCACTAACTGGATGCTGGAGATCCTGAGTCTGATCCGTTGTGACGGGGACCCCGGCTGGGTGCGCAGCGTGCTGAACTGGGAGCGGGCGCCCTGGCTGGAGAGCCACCTGGGGCTGGAGGCTGCCCTGAAATACCCCCCCGCCCCGGCTGCTCTGCTCCCACCTCCCCGTCCAGCTCTTCCCCAAGTCCCTGCAGGGCTCCAAGGCCAAGGTGAGAGGCGGGAGAGCAGGGGCTGTGGGTCGGGATTGAGGGGCACCGACAGGGCTGTGCGTCGGGAGGGGGGTGAATCCAGGGCTGCTGCTGGGTGTGAGTTACAGCAATGTGGGCGTGTGGAAGAGCAGCCAGCGGGGTGCGGTGAATCCTTCTCCCTCCAGAGAGGGTGGGGAGGTGACGGCCCGGGGTGGGTGGCTAATCGCTGGGTTCATTTGTCATCCCCTCCCCCGATTGGTAGTGACCCCCCTCCCCTCCCCTCCCCCCAGATCATCTACACCCTGCGCTGCCCCAAGGACGTCCTGGTCTCGCTGTACCACTTCTCCAAGCTGCTGCTCCTGTTCAAGGACCCTGGTTCACTGGACTCCTTCCTCGAGGACTTCCTGAGCGGGAACGGTGAGCAGCACCCCGGGGCCACTCTGGAGCCGGATGCCTGGGTTCCAAGCAAGTCACAAGTGCTTTGAGTTTGTGCCTCCCCAGCCGTTTGCCCAGGACCCGGCACAGCTCAGAGCCCCCCTCCCCAAACAGCCACAGCACAACCAGGGGTCTGTAAACACCACTGACATCCAGCCCACCCCTCCTCCCGGTGCCAGGATAGAACCCAGGTGTCCCAGGCTCCTGCAGTCCCCAGCAGACCAGGGTGGAGGGGCCGGGTGGTGCCAGCTCTGGGGTCACCGTGCCGCTCTCCCCTGCACAGTGCCCTACGGCTCCTGGTTCGACCACGTCACCGGCTGGATGGGGCTGATGGGCAACGAGAACTTCTTCTCCATCACCTACGAGGAGCTGCAGCAGGTAGGGAAACCCTGCCCTTGGGTCACACCCACACATAACTCCACCCCCTGGTGACACCCACACATAGCCCCGCCCCTGAGACCCCATCCACATACGTAGCCCCGCCCCCTGTGGACACACCTACACTTAACCTCGTCCCTGTGGCCACGCCCACATATAACCTAGCTCCCTGTGAGCCAAACCCACACTTAACCCTGCCCCAGGCAGCCAAGGTAGCTTGTGGCCAAGGCCCTCTGCCTTCAGAGGCGTCTGTTTGTCTGGACCCAGTGTGGAGCAGAACCTTCCATGTGGGGAAACCGAGGAACCCCAGATCCCACCCTTCACAGCAGCGGGTGTCTCCCTCAGGATCCGCGGGGCAGCGTGCGGAGAATCTGCCACTTCCTGGGGAAGGAGCTGAGTGAGGAGCAAGTGGCCGCGGTGGTGGAGAACGCCTCCTTCCAGAGCATGAAGGGGAACAGAATGTCCAACTTCTCCCAGCTGAGGGACGGGTACATGGACCACCAGAAGGGGGAGTTCCTGAGGAAAGGTGAGTCCAGGCTGGGGGCTGCAGGTCAGGATTAAGGGGCACTGGCAGAGCTGCATGAGGCAGGGCCAGGAGAGCTGGGGGCTTTAGGTCAGGAGTGAGGGGCATGGGCAGAGGTTGCGGGGGCAGGGCTGGGGAGCAGGGGCTGTGGGTTGGGAGTGAGGGGCATGGGCAGAGGTTGGGGGGGCAGGGCTGGGGCGCAGGGGCTGTGGGTTGGGAGTGAGGGGCATGGGCAGAGGTTGTGGGGGCAGGGCTAGGGCGCAGGGGCTGTGGGTTGGGAGTGAGGGACACGCTAGACCATGTCCCCTGTGGTTTGCAGGGATCTGCGGTGACTGGAGGAACCATCTCTCGGAGGCACAGAGGCAACGATTCGACACCGTTTACCGGGAGCGGATGCAGGGTCTGGGCATGACCTTCCCCTGGGACTGACTGCCCCGCGTCCGCCACATCTGCACCCGCAATACACCGGCCCTGTGCCACCCACGTGCTACTGCTCTTCCTGTGCCCTGGGAGATGCCCCCTCGGGCTGCATCACTGGGCTGGGGTGTGTGACCAGCAGGGGGCAGCACCCACCCATGGGCACCCATAGGGCAGATCTACATTTTTACTAATACGTGTGAAGAAAGGGTTAGGGTTACTAACAACAAAGCCAGACACTGTAAATGTTGCTTTTGCCTAAACCCGATGGGTTTGTTAGTATAATGGGAATGGATAAGAGCAGTTCAAGTGTTACTGGGCATGGTGGGAATGTATAGACCGGGGTAGGCAACCTTTCAGAAGTGGTGTGCCGAGTCTTCATTTATTCACTCTAATTTAAGGTTTCGCATGCCAGTAATACATTTTAACATTTTTAGAAGGTCTCTTTCTATAACTAAACTATTGTATGTAAAGTAAACGAGGTTTTCAAAATGTTGAAGAAGCGTCATTTAAAATTAAATTAAAATGCTGATCTTACGCCACCAGCGTGCTCGGTTCACTGCCAGCCTGGGGTTCTGTTCACCTAGGCCGGCAGTAGGCTGAGTAGGGCCTATGGCCAGGACCCAGACCTGGGGGGGTTTTCAGGGGTCAGGGCTGGGGGAGGGGATGCAGGGCAGAAGGTGTGTGTGTGTGTAAAGCTGGGGTCCTCGGCTCGTGGGGGGAGCAGCTCATGCTAGGGGGCTAGAAGGGATATGCCCTGTTCCACCCCCAGGCTCCGTCCCTACCTCTCTATGGAGCTGTGTGCACGCTGCCCGGTCTTCCCCCTCCCCCTTGCTCGGGCCATCAGCTGATTGGTGCAGGGAAGGAGAGGAGGAGGGGCAGGAAAGCACCACGCTGGGGGAAGAAGCAGGGGAGGGGGGAAGCTTGGCTGCCGCAGAACCAAGCTTCTGCCCCCGCAGGGGTGGGTGGGGGGGCTAAGTGGGGCTGGGGGCCGGGCCCGCGGCAGGAATCTGTGTGCCACTCAAAATCGGCTCGCGTGCCATAGGTTGCTGACCCCTAGTATAGACGCGTGCACATTTGACGACTGCCTCAGCTCCTTATCTCAAGGCAAGGTCAAACAACCAGTTGGGGGGGCAAGGGAGGCTGTGGGGGCAGGCATCAGAAACACTAAAAGGCAAAGAAAAGCCTGGCCTTGTCCAGAGCACAACTTCACTCCTTACCCCTCCCAGGGGGTATCAAAGGGGTGGGACGAAGACCCCAACTCATGACCCTCCAAAATGGAACATGACCATAGGTTGTAAGCAGGGGCGGCAGGTTTGTATCATTTTTGGTGGTGTGCAGAACAGGTCCAAGTCTCCCACCCTCCACTTTGTCAGCCAATCTACAGTAACTCCTCACTTAATCGTCCCGGTTAATGTTGTTATGTTGCTGATCAATTAGAGCAGTGGCTCTCAAACTTTTTTTGCGGACCACTGGAAAATTGCTGAGGGTCTCGGCGGACCCCTTAATGATCTTTCCAAATGTTGTTTGTCCCGTTAGCTAACTATTGTAAAGCGCTTTGGATAAAAGCGCTATATAAAAACCCTTAATACACCTCTACCCCTGCTATAACGCTGTCCGCGGGAGCCAAAAAATCTTACCGCGTTATAGGTGAAACTGCATTATATTGAACTTGTGCTATATAAAAACCCTTAATAATAATTAAGGTTTTTTGTTCTACATATAAAAGCACACAACTCATACTTTAATATGAGTACAGGCGTGTCTCATTTTACGCTGGGGTTACGTTCTGCTGTCAGCACGTAAAGGGAAAATCGCGTATAGTCAAAATTACATTGAGTCTAATGGCGGGTGGAATCGCCCGCACTACAGGTACAGTATTTAAATTGTTGTTTTTCTCTTTTTTGTTTTTTGTTTTTGCCGACCGCGCAAAGCTGAATTCGTGCATGTTAAATGCACGTAAGATGAGACTCGCCTGTTGTCTTTGTTATACCAATAGAATAAAAACCAGCAGGATCTTATTAAGAGGGATAAGGCAAAGATGCCACATTTATTGTAAATATAATAATACTATAAAAGATAACAGTAAACAACGTTGTTTGGCGACTTATTCCTATTACTTACTTATTTCTTATACACACACATTATACCTAATACCTACACACACACACACACATCCATCAGATGTTCTGCAGCTGCTGCATAGTTACCAGTCCTGCTTGAGTTTGCAGCTTGAGTTTGCAGCTTGGGTTCGTAGCTTGTGGAGGCTAACTGGCCAGGAGAGCCGGGCACAAGGACGAGCTGGGTCTCTGTTGGGAATGCACCGATGCCCTTCCATGTTGGCAGGAGAATGTTACCCTTCTCCCAAAGTTTTTCATCTCACCCATTCTTTTTGTAGGCTTTAGTTTGAATCCAGAGTCTATAGGTCTTGCTGTGTCACGCTGCCTCTGGGTTCGGTGATTGATCACCCGTCAATTGCAGACATGACTTTCAGCCTTGGACCGGGCTTTGATCTTTCTTCTATTGTACCTTTTCTTTTTAGGGTGGATTCTTCTTACTTTGTTAGGGCTCTTGTCTGCATTTTCAGCCATTGATGTTTGAACTCTATTTAATCAGGACAGGCTGGGGCTGGAGGTTGATTCCATCATTCATACATACCTCATTCACACATCTAAACTAATAAGATTACAGCAGGGTTTGCAAAAATGAAGGTTGCAGCAAGCCCTTACAAAATGGAGTAAGCGTTTTAAAATGGGGTTTGAATTACAATATGGCAAACAGTGAACAGAAGTTACAATATAGACAAGTATAATGGATGGCAAACAGTGAACAGAAGTTACACTGTAGGCAAGTGTAATAAATGGTGAACAGAAATTACAATACTGAAACAGTGCAAGTCTCAGTGATTTAAGCAGGAATTGGATTGATAGTGAAACTTACAGAGGCAGCTGACTGAACAGCTATGGCTCTTAACAGGCATCTTAATTGTTATTTAGCCAGTTATTGGGGTAACCGGTTTTATGAATGAATATTATTTCATTCATAAAACTTTACTTATGAAGTTGCATTAATAAAGTGAACAATTAAAAACAATTTCATTCATCAGTCCTACATTGTCCCCCTTTTGACCCTTCAATCCAGGGGTATTGAATGGGTCACACTTTATGTAATTGTTTTAAGGCAGAACCAACATAACAGTTAGGATTACTAATAGGAAAATGATGGGATGAAAAATTATCTTTAGAACTGCTGACCAGGTGGGCTGCTCCTACAACACTCTGCAGTTGTTGTTATTGTAGGGCACAGGTGATCTGTTGCAAACAAACCAAACAATTATAACCAGGTGAATATAACTAAAACCATTACAATAGAACCTAAACACAAATGCGAACAATCATAATTATAATAATTGGGAATATAATAAAACCATCACCATTACAATAATTGGGTACATTGACAAACAAGATGAGGCCCAAGTTTGATGCTGCAATAGCCATCAAACAATAAAAGTCACTGAGCTCAGGACCTGCCCAAGCGCACACAACAAATAAGATGTTGTAGGAGTACCACAGTTGTCATGCAAGGTTAAGCTGATTTGGACTTAAACTAACATTTAGTTGCTAAAATGTTGCAGAATCCCCTATTCCTAACAGTTGTTCTCAAGAGGTTTCTGGGGACCTGAAAGATGGGGCCCTACAATCATGGGCCAAGGTCTTACAGGTTATGGAGGCCCAAAAACTACCCTTCAGGGCTTGGGGAAGTAGAACCAGAGCGCATAGAGGAAAGTGTGGAATTAACAATACAAGCAAATGTAACTAACAAAAATTAACAACAAAATGACTATTAGAGAACCTAACAAAAAATAACCCTGATGCATTGGGGTCCAAAGTCTTTTGGACACAAGTGGTGATTGATAAGTTGGATGGAGATGGGGGAAGTAGAGAGAGGAAAAGACATTTACCCTGTCTAATGTAGTATCCCCTCTCTCTCTGGACCCAATGCTAGCACAGGACACCACTAGAGACAGACACAGAACATGCAACACAGAACACTGAACACAGACTTTGTCATGACACTATAACCATGGTATTTTATAACTTTTCAGCTGGTACCAGCTCTCCTGATGTTCTGGTTTAGAGCCTGAAAGATAAAAGCTTGGAAACAAATTAGCACAGTGCTTCCACCATGGCAGAACCTGCTTAGTCTCTGCCACAGTGTGTTTGGTACTTGGGGCTGCACAAATGCTAATTAAGTGGTGCATTTTTTGTGAGAGTAAATCCTCCCTTTCTCTCAGTAAAAGGGCGTTAACACTCCATCTAGAAAAAAAATTTCTGTTTTAAAATCTCCAGCCATTTTGCCATGGCCTGGAGATCTGAGGCAGAAGCAGGCACTGTTGTTAACTGTTTTAATGGCATTTTGGCCCTGGGAGGAGGAATTTACCCAAATATCCCCCTTCCCAATCTCCAGAGGGGTCCCAAAGGTCTGCCCCCTTCTGGGGTCTCAAATGTTTCTTCTCCTGATGTTACTGCTGCTGTAAGATTTGAGAGTGCTGTTTTAACTCTCTGTACCCAACCTGTTTTCCAGTTTGTCTATCTGTTGCTTGCCTGGGCCCGATCCTGCTTTTTCCAATAAACAGTTCCTTTCCATGGGCACAAGCCTTGTTCCACTACCAATTTAGCAAGGAGGGTGGGCTTTCCAACTAGCCCCCACCCTTCCTGGTCCTGGTCCTTAAACATTTTCTTTAAAATTGTGAAATTACCACAATATTACTTACAGAAAAACAAAACAAAACAAACATAAACCACACTACACTGCCCAAACTCCTATATCCTTCAGAGTTTGGTTTAACAGAACAAGATCTGTATCTTATGTTTTTAACCCACTCTGGGCCAGAGGGAGAGACGCTAAGCTTCCCTCTGTATTGCTCGGCCTTCTACCACCGAGGGTTCATACACCAAAAATAAAAACCCCTCCCAGGGGCAGAGCGAGAAACCCTAAGTTCTCCTCTTATGCTCAGTCATGCTACGACTGAGGGTGTATGCACCTTTTCTTGAACATATTTAACTTTTGTTCTGCAAGCAGCACTGTCTGGTCCCTGGGACCCTCTTGCTGCCCTTGATTTTTCTTTCTTTTCCTGCTACCTACCCGGAGGCCAGCAGTTTTGTTAACAGTGTTCCTGCTACCTACCCGGAGGCCAGCAGTTTTATTAACTAACAATGTTCCTGCTACCTACCCGGAGGCCAGCAGTTTTTGTTAACAATCTTTTTCTACTACCCACACGGGGGCCAGCAGGTTTTGTTAACAATTTTACTTTTCCTACTACCTTCACGGAGGCCAGCAGGTTTTGTTAACAATCTTTTACTTTTCCTACTACCTTCACGGAGGCCAGCAGGTTTTTGTTAACAATCTTTTCTTTTTCTACTACCTTCACGGAGGCCAGCAGATTTTTGTTAAAAATATTATGAGCTCTTTATTTTCCTGCTACCCACACGGGGGCCAGCAGTTTTGGTTAACCAAGAACAGAACCGTGCTCTGTAGAGCCGGTTGTGTGCACACAAATTGGTTTACAATAAGTGAGGCAAAAATACCAATAATCCCCCTTTCGCTATTCTCCACCAAAATGTTATACCAATAGAATAAAAACCAGCAGGATCTTATTAAGAGGGATAAGGCAAAGATGCCACATTTATTGTAAATATAATAATACTATAAAAGATAACAGTAAACAACGTTGTTTGGCGACTTATTCCTATTACTTACTTATTTCTTCTACACACACACACACACACACACACACACACACACACACACACACACACACACACACACACACACACACACACACACACACACACACACACACACACCATCAGATGTTCTGCAGCTGCTGCATAGTTACCAGTCCTGCTTGAGTTTGCAGCTTGAGTTTGCAGCTTGGGTTCGTAGCTTGTGGCGGCTAACTGGCCAGGAGAGCCGGGCACAAGGACGAGCTGGGTCTCTGTTGGGAATGCACCGATGCCCTTCCATGTTGGCAGCAGAATGTTACCCTTCTCCCAAAGTTTTTCATCTCACCCATTCTTTTTGTAGGCTTTAGTTTGAATCCAGAGTCTATAGGTCTTGCTGTGTCATGCTGCCTCTGGGTTCGGTGATTGATCACCCGTCAATTGCAGACATGACTTTCAGCCTTGGACCGGGCTTTGATCTTTCTTCTATTGTACCTTTTCTTTTTAGGGTGGATTCTTCTTACTTTGTTAGGGCTCTTGTCTGCATTTTCAGCCGTTGATGTTTGAACTCTATTTAATCAGGACAGGCTGGGGCTGGAGGTTGATTCCATCATCCATACATACCTCATTCACACATCTAAACTAAACTAATAAGATTACAGCAGGGTTTGCAAAAATGAAGGTTGCAGCAAGCCCTTACAAAATGGAGTAATGACAGGTTTCAGAGTAGCAGCCGTGTTAGTCTGTATCCGCAAAAATAACAGGAGTACTTGTGGCACCTTAGAGACTAACAAATTTATTAGAGCATAAGCTTTCGTGGGCTACAACCCACTTCTTCGGATGCATATAGCACTTCTTCCTATATGCATCCGAAGAAGTGGGTTGTAGCCCACGAAAGCTTATGCTCTAATAAATTTGTTAGTCTCTAAGGTGCCACAAGTACTCCTGTTATTTTTAAAATGGAGTAAGCGTTTTAAAATGGGGTTTGAATTACAATATGGCAAACAGTGAACAGAAGTTACAATATAGACAAGTATAATGGATGACAAACAGTGAACAGAAGTTACACTGTAGGCAAGTGTAATAAATGGTGAACAGAAGTTACAATACTGAAACAGTGCAAGTCTCAGTGATTTAAGCAGGAATTGGATTGATAGTGAAACTTACAGAGGCAGCTGACTGAACAGCTATGGCTCTTAACAGGCATCTTAATTGTTATTTAGCCAGTTATTGGGGTAACCGGTTTTATGAATGAATATTATTTCATTCATAAAACTTTACTTATGAAGTTGCATTAATAAAGTGAACAATTAAAAACAATTTCATTCATCAGTCCTACATCTTAACCTTTCTAAGGTGACGGCTGTGCCCTCTTTCCCCTGCTGCAGCAGCCCCCGGCCTGGGAAGGAGGGGGGGTCTCTCCCTGGCAGTCGCAGCCCTGGAGCTGGGGAAAGTCGTCTCTTTCTCTGGCCGCCGCAGCCCTGCATGACACAAATTCCCCAACCCCCTCTTCTCACCCCACTGCTCCCTCCCAGCTACCCCCTCTTCCCCCCAAGGCCACCACCTCACCTTACATGTGCATCTTCTCCAGGGTGCAGGCACCTAATTAGTGGAGCCACACCTGCGCCTTCATTCTCTGATGTGCGGCCACCCAGGCATGCACTGTAGAGGGAACTATCCACCGGCCACCTCAATGGAGCTCGGTCTGTGGACCACAGTTTGAGAACCTCTGAATTAGAGAAGATGCTCATTTGAAGTTGCGCTATGCTCCCTTCTGGTGTTGTTTGGCAGCCGCCTGCTTTGTCCACTGTCCGTTGGAGCTAGCTGGTGGGGGCTTGGAACCAGCGTCGGCCGGCAGCCCCCCCATCACCTCCCCTGAGTTCCCTGGGGGGCCCAGCAGCCTGTCAATTGCTGGCAGTTCAGCTGCCCCTCCCCCCACTGCCATGCGCTGCTCCTGCCCTCTGCCTTGCGACTGCTCCCCTGAACCTCCTGATTGCTGTGCAGATGGGGGGAAGACAGGTGCTGATGTCAGCATGTCCCCCTCCCCCCACTCCTGCCCCCACTCCCGTACCCCATCTCCATCGGGGCGGGGGGAGACACACGACAGGGCTCAGGACGGAGGGAGCTTGCAGGCAGCAGCTGCTGTCTCAACTTGCTGATCTATTTAAAAAGGCAATGTACTTAGAGGGGGGGGGTCAGCGTACTTAAAGGAGCAATGCGTGTGTCTGTCTGTCTGTCTGTCTCTCTCTCTCTCTCTCACACACGGTGTGTGTCTCTGTCTCTCTCTGCCACGCTGTCTCCCCTCCCTCCGTTCCTGCTGCCTTGTAGAGTGTGAGGCTACATTAAAAACAACGTTTTAACCCTTGAGGGCTCAGCCAAGTGCTAGTTCATCATTTAGCAGTAAGGCTCCCTGGGAAATATCCCACCCGCTGACTCCACCACCTCAACCAAGCTTCACAATCATCATTGCTGTGTACAGTATTAAATTGTTTTAAAACTTATACTGTTTATATGTGTGTGTGTGTGTGTGTGTGTGTATATATATATATATATATATATATATATATATATATATAGTCTTTTGTCTGGCAAAAAAAAATTCCCTGGAACCTAACCCCGCCTATTTACATTAATTCTTATGGGGAAATTGGATTCGCTTAACATCGTTTTGCTTAAAGTCACATTCTTCAGGAACAGAACTACAGCGTTAAGCGAGGAGTTACTGTATATTTTTTAAAATAATGGAAAAATGAGGGCTCTGGGGTGGGGCTGGTAATGAGGAGTTTGGGGTGTGGGAGGGGGCTCAGGGCTAGGGCAGAGGGTTGGGGTGCAGGGGTGAGGGTTCTGGGGTGGCGCAGGGCTGGGGATGAAGAGTTTGGGGTACAGGCAGGCCAGAGAGGAGGACTCCCCCCAGCCCTCTCCCCACCAGCAGCAGTGAGCTCTGGGGAAGGGGCCCCCCTATTCCCCCCCCCGCACCACACTCATCTCACACCACTATCACTGCAAGTGCTCCTAGGGCCCCTCTCAGGTCCAGGAAGCCCCCTTGCCTCTCCTGTGGTGGGTGCCGGGGGGGGGGAGCTGCCATCACGTGTGCGCCTCCTCCCCTGCTGCTGCCCCTCACTGTAGCCTCACTGGGGGTGGGAGGTGGGGCTGGGCCAGGAGCAGTAACTGCAGGGGGGGGGGGCCCTGTGCTGGTGGAGGGTCCCGCTGGAAAAGGGAAGGGTCCGAGGCGGAAGGGCAGGGGAAGGGCAGCTGCCCTGGCACTAGTGGATGGGAGGCACTAGGACCCTGCGGCAGCAGTTGATGCTGGGAGCCGAGGCAGCGGAGCTGCAAGGGAGAGGCAGGGACACTCAGGAGCCTGGGGGAGGCACACAGGGGCAGCAAGTGGGGACCGGGGCACACTTGGGGGAGGTGCGGGGGGAGGGCAGCGGGCGGGGCTGGGGGAGAGACCCAGCCCCAAACATTGGTGGAGCTGGGTCCCCGGGCCCTGAATATTGCTGGAGCCCAGGCACCACGAGCCCATACAACTCGCCACCCCTGGTTGTAAGGGGTGGGACTAGGGGCCTGCCCTGCAGGTATATTTGGGCTGCTAAGAAGGAGGAGGTGGGAAATGGGGGCTAGGGATCGGGGCACAGACGAGGTTCTGCGGTGTCAGAGCTGGGAAGGGGAACACGGGGTAAAGGCTCTGTGGTGTCAGAGCTGGGAACAGAGCACTGGGGAACAGACACTATCGGCGTGTAGAGCTCCCGATATGTGTGCTTAGAACTGACCCCAATAACCGTCGCATTGCCTGCATTGACTTCTGCTTTCTGTCTGCATGACAAGAACCAGGGGAGGAGAAAGCCCTCTAACATCTTGGTACTGTGATTCAGATGCATCACACTGGACAGGTAAGTAGCAGCCAGATAAGTCCCCCTCCCCATCAGCCCGCGCAGCTGCTTGGAGGGGTCTGGTTAGCTCTCATGGTGGTAGTTGCGGGTCCTTGCAAGCTGGGGTAATGGTCTTTTTGGATAAGTGGATATGGAAGAATCAGGGCCCATTCCCGGCAAGGGGGTTCAACCTGGGATGAGATTAAAAAGGAAATGGGAGCAGTGTTAGGGGACCGAGAGGGTTGGGGGGTGGCTGAGGATCCCACCCTCCTTGGTAAGTGGGTAGCAGAAGGAGGTCCATGCCCAAGGGGACAGGATACCTTCAAGGAAAGGAGGAACTTCAGTCCATTTGTAAGAGGTTTGCTGTAAAGGCAGCATTATAGATTCATAGATTCTAGGACTGGAAGGGACCTCGAGAGGTCATCGAGTCCAGTCCCCTGCCCTCATGGCAGGACCAAATACTGTCTAGACCATCCGTGATAGACATTTATCTAACCTACTCTTAAACATCTCCAGAGATGGAGATTCCACAACCTCCCTAGGCAATTTATTCGTGTTTAACCACCCTGACAGTTAGGAACTTTTTCCTAATGTCCAACCTAGACCTCCCTTGCTGCAGTTTAAGCCCATTGCTTCTTGTTCTATCCTTAGAGGCTAAGGTGAACAAGTTTTCTCCCTCCTCCTTATGACACCCTTTTAGATACCTGAAAACTGCTATCATGTCCCCTCTCAGTCTTCTCTTTTCCAAACTAAACAAACCCAATTCTTTCAGCCTTCCTTCATAGGTCATGTTCTCAAGCCCTTTAATCATTCTTGTTGCTCTTCTCTGGACCCTTTCCAATTTCTCCACATCTTTCTTGAAATGCGGTGCCCAGAACTGGACACAATACTCCAGCTGAGGCCTAACCAGAGCAGAGTAGAGCGGAAGAATGACTTCTCGTGTCTTGCTCACAACACACCTGTTAATACATCCCAGAATCATGTTTGCTTTTTTTGCAACAGCATCACACTGTTGAATCATATTTAGCTTGTGGTCCACTATAACCCCTAGATCCCTTTCTGCCGTACTCCTTCCTAGACAGTCTCTTCCCATTCTGTATGTGTGAAACTGATTTTTCCTTCCTAAGTGAAGCACATTGCATTTGTCTTTGTTAAACTTCATCCTGTTTACCTCAGACCATTTCTCCAATTTGTCCAGATCATTTTGAATTATGACCCTGTCCTCCAAAGCAGTTGCAATCCCTCCCAGTTTGATATCATCTGCAAGCTTAATAAGCGTACTTTCTATGCCAATATCTAAGTCGTTAATGAAGATATTGAACAAAGTCGGTCCCAAAACAGACCCCTGCGGAACCCCACTCGTTATGCCTTTCCAGCAGGATTGGGAACCATTAATAACAACTCTCTGAGTATGGTTATCCAGCCAGTTATGCACCCACCTTATAGTAGCCCCATCTAAATTGTATTTGCCTAGTTTATCGATAAGAATATCATGCGAGACCGTATCAAATGCCTTACTAAAGTCTAGGTATACCACATCCACAGCTTCTCCCTTATCCACAAGACTCGTTATCCTATCAAAGAAAGCTATCAGATTGGTTTGACACGATTTGTTCTTTACAAATCCATGCTGGCTGTTCCCTATCACTTTACCACCTTCCAAGTGTTTGCAGATGATTTCCTTAATTACTTGCTCCATTATCTTCCCTGGCACAGAAGTTAAACTAACTGGTCTGTAGTTTCCTGGGCTGTTTTTATTTCCCTTTTTATAGATGGGCACTATATTTGCCCTTTTCCAGTCTTCTGGAATCTCTCCCGTCTCCCATGATTTTCCAAAGATAATAGCTAGAGGCTCAGATACCTCCTCTATTAGCTCCTTGAGTATTCTAGGATGCATTTCATCAGGCCCTGGTGACTTGCAGGCACCTAACTTTTCTAAGTGATTTTTAACTTGTTCTTTTTTTATTTTATCTGCTAAACCTACCCCCTTCCCATTAGCATTCACTATGTTAGGCATTCCTTCAGACTTCTCGATGAAGACCGAAACAAAGAAATCATTAAGCATCTTTGCCATTTCCAAGTTTCCTGTTACTGTTTCTCCCTCTTATGGGAAGCTGCCAGTAACAGTTTGGTGCTACTCCAGGAAAGGCAACTGGAGGATTGGAAATTAGAGTTAGGGGTGGGTAAAGGTGATTTGGCACTACAGGGTTTGGAGTCAGACGCAGAGTTAAGAGACAGCAGCTTGACTTGGTCCTAGGGGAGTGAAGGAAAAAAGGTTTCAAAGTGAAAACTGGAGAGTGAGCGGGTTAACCATGGAGTTGTTTGGAAACACTTAACTGCAATGGATACTTCCGGGGGAATCCTGCGCTACTGCGCAGGCACATATTTAACCAGCCCCGCCATATCTAATTTTTTGTGCAGAAAAAAGCTTCTGCCAAGTTGTTGCTGTAGTTCTGCCTTTTGCCCACCTGAGGGTGCTGTGGCACAATAACAGCAGCAGTTCCCAGCAGAAAATAACTGCTGCACTTCTGCCTTTAGCCCACCAGAGGGCGCTGGGTGATAGAACACAGCAGCAGCTCCCAGCCAGCTAGGGAAGAGAGAGAGCTGCCTAGTGGGGGAGGACAGACTGGGGCAGGACTTCAATGGGAGTGGAGGCACAGGGCCATGGGGATGGGGGCGGGGGGGCAGAGCTACATAGGGACGGGGGAGCGGCTGGGTGAGGGCACAGAGACGCATATGGGGACAGGGGCAGATGTGCCTGACTGAATGGGAGAGGCTCGGGGTCAGCCAGGGTCAGCATGGGGGGAGTTTCCAAACAATCCCTCCCCACCCCCATCCCCCAAAACCTGTTCCATACTTTTCCCACCCACACCCAACAACCCTCCAAGTTCACGCGCAGGCTCCTGCCCAGCAATTTAGTTCCTTGTCCCTCAGCCCCTCTGTGACCCACGACTCCCCCAAGCCTTTGCACTGCATCTGAGGGGGGCGGGAAATACGGTTCTGTATTGTAGTTTAAATGAATTATTACTCAGAGTTCTGTATGACTATGCCTAGAAAGGAATCTAGCTGTCAAAAAACATTTCCTGAATCTTTTTTGGTGTCTGTATTGTGACAGACATACTTGCTGACAGGTATTTTGAAATAAATGACCAAAAATAATTGAAACTGGTGTGATTATATTTGTGTTATTTTGACAAATAAAATATGCAGAATGTTGCAGAATTTTAAAATATTGTGAACAGAATTTTTATTTTTTTGGTGCAGAATTCCCCCAGAGTAAACGGAGAAGTGCACTCCTGGAATCCACTTAGGGTGCAAACAAAAGCAACAGACACTGGGGGAACAAATTCAGGGTTTGCAGGAGCTGGTAGCAACCCCCTCTCTTCTCTCAGAGCAAGGATAAAAAGTCAATGCAGGCAATGCGACGGTTATTGGGGTTAGCTCCAAGCACACATATCGGGAGCTCTACACGCCGATAGTGTCTGCTCCCCAGAAAGATCCCAGATCAATCTATGAAACTGAAAAGGGTATTCCCAGAAACACTGAGAAAATGAATGCCAAGGGCTTTTGTTACACTTTACCAGGGAGATCAGGAGTGAATGCACCAAACCGAAAACTCACTGCTGCGGAAATAAACACTCAGGGCTAGACTCTGCTTGGAGCCAGCAGAATCGGCTACCATTTGCTGCTCTGAGGTGTACAGTGCCTCACAGAGCTGGGAAAAGGAGGCAAGACCGTGGCTGGCAGTGCAGGAGAGAGTAAGGTGCATCGCTGGCCTCCCCTCTGCGCTGCTATGGGGCCGAGCACCCCCCTCGCCGGGCCCCCCAGGCGGGGGGTGAGGTGACACCCCCACGTGCCCCAGGCCGGGCCAAGCCGCGGTGGGGTCCCTGTCCCTTTAAGAGCGGGGCTGGGCTGGGCTGAGCCGAGCCGGCGGGGGGTGGCTCCGCTCCTGGCTGCAGGCTGATGCCGGAGCCTGGGCTGAGAGCCAGGCTCGTCTCCTGCACCAGATGCGGGTGAGGCTTGGCTGCGGCTCCCCCAGTCCGGCCGGGCCGGGCCGCCCCACAGTAGGGGCGGGTTGCATGAGGCAGGGCAGGACCCGGTGGGGCCGAGGGCTGAACAGGCCCGGCAGAGGGCTGCTGGAGGGGGGAAGCTGGGGAAGGGGTGGCACGGCCTCAACCCCCTGGGGCTGCCTGCCTCGCGGAGGAGGCAGAGGGGCGTGAGCCGCAGCAGGACCCCAGCCCCCCGGGGGAGGGGATCTGGGGCCAGCCCAGGGAGGCAGGAGCAGCCCCGGGGGTGGTGGGCGCGTGCAGGGCAGAGCCCCGGGAGAGCCCCAGCCCCGCGGCGGGCGAGGGGAGCCCCAGGCAGGGGAAGCCGGGCCGCCCACACCCGCCTCTCGCGGCCGCTCCATGCTGCTCCCAGTACCGCTTTCCGCTGGCGCCGCTGCCCTGTCAGCCGCTTTTGGGTCTTTAAATAGCCGTCCGGGGGGGAATCCTGGACATTTTTAGCTTTTTACAAGTCCCCCCCGACGGCTATTTAAAGACCTGAAAGCCGGACATGTCCGGGAAACCCGGACATATGGTAACCGTATTCTGCATTCAATTAAGGTGGTACATTTTGCCTGCAAGGACTTAGCCACCAAGTACACCCTGGGACCTGCCTCGCCCTGTGCTTCCTTTCCCTTGAGATTGTTTTTAAAGGCAGTCAAACATTTGTCTCCAGGGTCACCCATGGGGCTTTTACTCTACAAATTTCAATGGAATCCAGCAGACTTCTGTCATGCTTCCTCCAAAAAACTTTTCACTAAGTATCCTAGGGTTACCAAATTTGACTAGACCAGTTGTGACTTCCTTTTTATTTGTTACTATAAAATGTATTACACACAAATAGATTGCTAATGAACTTCCACCTTTGGGTTTCTGGAAAACAACTCACTCTAATACTTGGAAGATGCAGGGACCTTTGGTCTTAAAAAAAAGAAACATCAGACTCATGAATTTGGGGGAAGTGCAGTGGTCCATTTATGAAATTTCTTAAAAACATGATTCAAAAAATCCTTCTGAGACTGTATTTTAATGCTGAGATCCCAATAGCCTTACTATAGAAATAGAAAGTAAAACAAAGACATTCTTGATCCAGGTCAATTAGAGCAGTGATTGTCAATGTTTCCAGACTACTGTACCTCCTTCAGGAGGCTGATTTGTCTTGAGTACCCCTCACTTAAAAACTACTTGCTTACAAAATCAGACATAAAAATACAAGTATCACAGCACAGTATTACTGAAAAATTGCTTATTTTCTCATTTTTACCATATAAATTATCAAATAAATCACGACTCCCAGATTGAGAAACACTGGTATAGTATATAGAGCAGTATAAAGAAGTCACTGTCTACGATGATGGTTGCATATGCTTCGATAATTAGTTTGGCAAGGCCTTCTATATCAAAGTTACACACATTTTTACACACTATCAGGCAAACCAGCTTGGATCTCTCACTATTCATGTCTCTGTACTAATTGTGCTTTGCATCATTTCACAAAAAAGTTATTTAACTGAGCTTGAAATTTGTCATTCTACTGAGATTTCTAAAAATACCCTTCTAGAAAAACTTCCATTTGGTTTCCCAGTAAAGAAAAGGACTTTATATAGCTTGTTTGTTTGAACTTCGAGGCCCATACAGTCCCTGAAATGACACTGCCTTGGTTAGTGTTGTGCCCCATTTCTCACAGTACTCATGATGGGTTGGATTGTCACAGCCCAGCTCAGCCACACAAGGGAGTAAATATGATCTTTTCCAAGTAGACCCCGCTGATATGGGGATGCCCCTTTAAAGGAAGGCCCCGGGACAGGTATGGACAAGGGAGTCCCTCCAGTGGAGGGAGAGGTGAGTGTCAGAGGTAGGGTTACCATATGTCCGGATTTTCCCAGACATGTCCGGCTTTTTGGTCCTCAAATCCCCGTCCGGGAGGAATTTCCAAAAAGCCGAACATGTCCGGGAAAATAGGGAGGCATGGTAAGGGGACCGCCTCCTCCCCGGGCTCCAACTTTCCCGGCTCCCGCCGCTCTCCACTGCGGCAGGGGCCGAAGCAACTTCCCCAGCGCAGCAGCAGCCGGGGGGCGGGAGGGAGGAGGGGGAATGTGGGGTGCTCAGGGGAGGGGGCGGAGTTGGGGCGGGGAAGGGGCGGAGTTGGGGCAGGGCCGGGGGCGGGGAAGGGGCAGAGTTGGGGTGGAGGCAGGGTCCCGTGGAGTGTCCTCTTTTTGCACTATTGAAATATGGTAACCCTAATGCAGAAGTAAGTGATTGAAGATCACTTACAAGTAGCTTTTGCAGAAATTAAAAGGCCAGAGTTTGGAGTAGGGTGACCAGACGTCCCGATTTTATCAGGACTGTCCGATATTTGCTTGTTTGTCCCGCATCCCAACCAATGTTAGGTCGGGACACTGGACAAACAAGCAAAGGCTCCGGAGCCCGGAAGTGCTCGTGCCCCCCCGCCCCGACTCCGCCCCCTCCTTCCCCCATTGGCTCCCTCCCCAAATCCCCACCTCTTCCCCAGGCTCGCCATTCCTCCTCCCTCCGCAAGCGCTGGAGGGAGGCCCCGGAGACGCAGGGGAAGCGCGGGGCCAGGGTAAGTGAGAGTCGGGCCTGGCCCCGAGCAGGCAGGACTCGGGCGCGGTACCTGGAAGGAGAGTAGGGGGGCGGCCCGCAGGGCCAGGCGGCGGCTGTTCTCCCCCCCTGGGCAGCGGGACTCGGGAGCAGCCGCTGCTGCAGCTCCCACTGCCGCGGGGGGAGGAAGCGGCCGATGGCCAAGCTCGGCGGCTGCGGCTCTGACGCCCGGGCCCGAACCCCCCGAGCCTGGGCCTGCTGCGGGGACCTAGCAGCGCGCACGCTGCGCCCAGCCCCTGGCCGGTCGCGTCTGGGCTGCTGCCCAGCTGGTGCAATCCCACGGCGGCCCCGGGAGTGGGGGAAGCAGGCCCCAGCCCCCCCGTCCTGCTCGGGTCCCGCAGGGGAACGAACGGGGCTGCTGATGCCTCTGCCTCGGGGCCACCGCGGGATTGCACAGTTGTGTAAAAATAATGAAAGCAGTGCGAGGGGTGTTGGGCAACAATTAATTGGTGTGTGTGTGTGTGTGTGTGTGTGTGTGTGTGTGTGTGTGTGTGTGTGTGTGTGTGTGTGTGTGTGTGTGTGTGTGTGTGTGTGTGTGTGTGTGTGTGTGTATAATTATGTGAGGGTATAAGGACCTAAACCAGCACTCACGGTTTGTAAAATCCTGTTTGTAGGTTTAAGATAAATTGGGTTGGTTTTGTTCTTTTAAATTAAAAACAAACAACCAACCAAACAAGGCCACTAAAACTCCATTTGAATCTCTCATTGCAACACTGACAGACCCTTGTGCCAGACACGGGCAGCTAGTGTGATGTGGTTTTGGTATTTAGCATTTAACCCTTTGGGTACTTCCATGTTTTTATAAAGTTTAATATTTTTTTTAAATAAGGACCAGAGAATGTGGCCCTGGCTGGGGCAGGCAGACCAAGGGAATGGGGAGAAATTCTGGATCCGTTTTTTGGTAATAAATAGCAGCAGCTAAGAACTGCAGGAGGGGAACAAAAAGTGAAAAGACAGACAGTGCCCTCTGAAGAAAAGGCCGGAGTGGAATGTACAAAAAAGCAATGTCAGAAACACTGAGCTTGAGGTGGCTCTGAGTAATCAGACTAAACCTTGGGAGAAATGCAGTGACTAACCCCGTACCAATGGAGAAGGTGTATAACTGGGGGGCGGGGTTAAGCAGGCTAAATATGGTAATTAAAAACAAATCTCATGTCAAAGGTCTCACGGTGCTGCTGTCTCTCAGCTATTACCTGTGAATAAACTTTTGGAACAATTGTTGCTGCTATTCACAGTTGTTGCTGTTGTAAACCCTGCCCAGACCCCGCAATGTGAAATGGCAAAAGGAGGAAACATGTGGACAGCGACACCCCCAAGTTGTGGTACTGAGCATAGGCGTGCGCAGCCCATTTCATTAGGGTGTGCACCCAGGGAGCCCCGCCCCTGCCTTGCCCTAGTCCCGCCCCCATCCACTCCCTCCTACTTCCTGCCCCCGACTTCCCCCCTCAAACCTCCAATGCCCCCTGCTCCTTGTCCCCTGACTACCCCTTCCTGGGACCCCTGCCCCTAACTGCCCCCCAGGACTCCACCCCCTACCTAAGCCTCCCTGCTCCTTGTCCCCTGACTGCCCCCATAGGACCCTGCCCCCTACCTGTCCCCGACCCTTATCCACACCCCCGTCCCCAGACAGACCCCCAGGACTCCCACACCTATCCAACTGCTCCCTGCCCCCTGACAGGACCCCCCAGAACTCCTCACTCATCCAAACCCTCACCCAGCTCCTTGTCCCCTGAGCATCCCCTCCAGAGACACCCCCCCCACTAACTGCCCCCCCAGGACCCTCCTTGCTCCCTGTCCCCTGACCCCTATCCAACCCCCTCTGCTCCCTGACTGCCCCCTCCAGAGACCCCCCGCCCCTAACCATCCCACCCCCTATCCAACCCCCCTGGCCCCGGACCCCTTACCATGAGATGAGGCTCCTAGCCTCCCTGCGGAGCCAAACACTTCCCCGTGGGAGTGCACAGCCCCGGCACCCAGAGCGCTGCGCGCGTGGCACCATGGCTCCAGGGGAGAGGGGTAGGTGGGGGGAGGGCCCGGCGGCTTGCTGCGTTCGGCCGGGCATTCCGGCCCGGGAGCGCAGACCCCACAACTTGCCGCGCCGGGGAGTGGAGCCATTTGCCCACCCCTGCATTAGGGTGTGCCTGGGCACACCCGGCACACCCCGTGCGCACGCCTATGGTAATGAGCCAAATGAGGACGTTAAGGATTTGCCCATAGGAAGTTGCACCTCTGATGCCCCCCCGGGAAGTTGGCAGTGTATGTGGTGTACGGATTGAAAGGGGGGGGTCCCAACACAGTGAAAAATATCAAATTGATCAGGAAATATTGCATGGTATTCCCTAGGCTATGCCATGATCAATGACAGTGAGAAACCCAGTCATCAGAACATTTGGCTCGTCACAGAGGGCCCAAAAACATATAACCCTCTGGGCTCCTGGGGTGTTTGGGTTATGGGGTCCCACAATTGGGGTGTGATGTTACCATGGTAATCATAATGGTACCTGCACAGAGGAAAATCCCTGGACGTGCAGTTGTTATGTAAACATCACACTGGGCATACACTCTCCCCTGGGACACTAGCTCTATGAGAATTTAACCAATTTGCAGACTGTAACCCTACAGGGAATATGGACGCCAAGATGGGAAAATCTGGATCTAAGCTGGCCACAGCCTAGAGCCGGAAATACCCTCAGATGGGCGAACGTGTGGGAGCCACGGTGGGAGCGGGTACAACCAGCGCTTTTCAACGTGTCTTTCCTGTCCATAACCCGGGTGGTTGGCACACCCCAGAGAATGGTGGGTGGACCGGGTACACCCCAGCTGCAGCACATCCAGAGAAGGGTGGAAGCAGCAATTTCAGAGGTGGGTGAGGGGACACAAGTGGACTCGTCGCTAGAAAAGGGATTTGTGGGCAGCAGGAAACACAGGGTCGGGTGTATGGAATTTGGGGAACAGTTGGGTCACTAAGCGATTGATCAGCCAAAATGTAAAACTTCAACAACAAATCATAGAATATCAGGGACCTCAGGAGGTCATCTAGTCCAACCCCCTGCTCAAAGCAGGACCAATCCCCAGACAGATTTTTACCCCAGTTCCCTAAATGGCCCTCTCAAGGATTGAACTTACAACTCTTGGTTTAGCAGGCCAATGCTCAAACCACTGAGCTATCCCTTTGTCCCCTTTGCTGCAACTGTCTGCGATTGTGACAGGCTGGGGAAGAGGGCGGCAGAGGTGAACCTGCGGCTAACCCAATGGCCAGGGGAGCTCGGGATGTGGGTGGGGGTGGCTTTTGAAGGCTAACCTGGGGGGAGGTGTGTCTGGGAACATAAAATGCTCAACTGTGGGGCTGGCAGCTGTGTAATAGTTACCCTGGTACCTTGGAATGGGGCAGCAACTAAGGTGGGTCCCCATGAGCCCTATGGGAGTGTAACCCTTCTGCCCCTCTGAGTTGGCAGCAACAAGGGCTGGGTTTCGTATCTAGGGGTTCTGTTTCAATAACGCAATGCAAAACCAGCTCGAGCCCCCATCCAGTGACCTGGGACAATTGCATACCACCCCCTGGGCGCCTCTAGGAGGCAATACTTCCCCTCTCGCAAGCACGGAGTCTGGTGTAGCAAAAGTCTTTTAATAAAGGAGGGAAACAATGCAGCATTATGTTGGGGAAACGCCACAAACAGGATTCATAACACAAACCATGAGCAAAAGACCCACCTCCAAGTAAGTTTGGCAGTGTCCTTTCCCCTCAGGGTCTTAAGTCCAACAACCCCAAAGTCTCTGTCCCTGGTCAGTGCCACCCCAGAGTTCAAAAGTTTATCTGCAGAGTTTTATCCCCCCAGCCTGGGCGGAAATGGGGAGGGGGCACATGGGAAGTTAAGGGGCACCTTACGTGGTCCGAGGCCAACTGCCCCACCTCTCCGTGGAGTTCTGCTGCAGCCTGTACCACGAATGGCTCCGCTCTACCAGCCGCGCCGCGCCGCGCCGCGCCACTCCCCGTTCCGTGGGCTGCTCCAACCGTCCCACAAACTGCTCAGTTCTGCCAGCCGTCCCATGAACCGCTCCAGCTGCTCCCGCAAATGGCTCCGCTCCACTCGCTGTTCCGTGGGCCGCTCCAACCATCCCACAAACTGCTCCACTCCACCAGCCGTCCCATGAACCGCTCCAGCTGCTCCCGCAAATGGCTCCGCTCCACTCGCTGTTCCGTGGGCTGCTCCAACCGTCCCACAAACTGCTCAGCTCTGCCAGCCGCTTAGCAATAGTTCTTCAGGCTCCCCCACTGGTTAACACAGCACTCAGTGATCTCAGCTCAGCAATTTCAGCTCTTAGTGATGGCAGCTTGTAGTAGGAAACCCTAGTGCTGGTGCACCATTGACCCAAAGTGAATTCAGTTCAGCAACTTCTAGCTAGACTCCTAATAGAAGCAAATTTAACTCTGCAATTGAACAGTGGAGAGGGGGGAAAGATAGTTCAATTGGTGTTCCAGGCCCTCAAAAGGGGCCCATGCCATCAGATACATATACCAGTTTCCAACCTCTCTCAATTCACTGGGTTTTGTAACCCATGCCCCTTGTCTAGCGAGTGCTATTTAGTTACTGGTGAGTCCTCTGTCATACAACAGTTCCACTGGCCTTGATTCACAGAATCAGGGTAACAACACTTTATTCTTCCTGCCCCAATAACAGAGAGACTGGGGATCCCACACCAGCCAAAGTAACCACTTTCAGTTGTTGTTGTCCCAGGCTAGGTGGGTGGGTGTGCCTATGCAAACAAGATCAGCCCCTGAAGTTCTTTTCCACCGTCGCCATAATTCACCAACAGATGTCAGGGTAGAGCTCATCCTGACTCTGCTTACAGGAGTAACGAGAAAGGGAGGAGCTCGCTGGGAAACACTGGGGGATAAATGGGGTGGATGGAATGGTGTAAAATGGACAATAATTCAGTTAAATAATTGTTTGTCCAGAGAACATATTTGGATGTGTCCCTCCTCAGTGGCCGTGGAGGAATAGAATTAATGGCCTGTTGCAAATGGGGGCCATAGGGGTGGTGTATACGGGGCATGGGGTGTTTTGCTGGGAATGTGTACAATACCAGGGGGCACAATTACACCAGCACATGCCCAAGTTACACACATCTACACACTGCCATCGGGACTTTGGTGCACGAATGGATCTGTGGAACTCATTGGCGTGAATAATCTAACCAGTGCCTACCACCTGATTTGTTACCAAGCGGTCAAGCTGGTTTGGACAATACCCCATTTCTCTGTGAATATCTGGTGGACTCATAATATGGACAAGAGCCCATGAACACTGCAGAGGCAGCTCGATGCAACTGCCAACAACTGGACACATTTAAAATATATTCTCCAGAATGGTGTGAAAAGGATTTTAGCCCTGTCAGAGGAGGAGAAGGAGTGTTTCTGGGGGTGGCCCGGATGTTGGACTATATTACAATGGTCAGGGCTCACAGTATTACTGTGGATTATCCTGGCTATTGGCCTGTTATTAAGTATACTATTCCCAGACACCATCCGATGGTCCAGGGACATCTACACCGAACACATCATCAGCCACCAACAGTACCCTGAGCCCGAGCGACATCGTGCATCGACTACGAGAAAGGGACCAAAAGACTTTGTCCATTGGACCATATGAACTGGAACCATAAACTCCCTGAATGTCAAATCTCACCAAATGAGGGTCAATCCATCCTCCTCATCATATCCACTCATTATAAACCACACCCGAATGTAGCCATTCTATGAACAACAAACCCTCATCTCTCAATGTCTGTACTTTGACCTGTTAACCTTTTACCCCCAATCGGGGATATTGCAGTTTACGTTTTCCTTATGCCACCTGATATTAAACTGAACTTCGCACCCCTTGATAAGCTGTACGTTATTCCCTGATAACCAAAACCTTCTACGCTTAAACTCTGTACCGTTTTTTTTTTAATTTAAACATCATCTTAATATAATCTTGCAATGTATACTGCAGTGGTGCAGGGGGACAACCACTGATTGTCACATATGAGTAATGTAAGAGGCCCTCCACCGAAGCGTAACAGATAACCCAGACCCAACCTGCTCGGGCGCATCACTATGGGGAGTCTGACACACTGATTGGAATATACTCGCAGTACGTCCGTACGAGGGAAGGTGCAGGGCACTATACTGCCCATGGGGCAGTGGGGCAAACAGAGCACTGACACA
The DNA here is from genome assembly GCF_028017835.1 of Emys orbicularis. Classification (NCBI taxonomy): domain Eukaryota; kingdom Metazoa; phylum Chordata; order Testudines; family Emydidae; genus Emys; species Emys orbicularis. Next base: position 16,706,230 of record NC_088702.1, read on the forward strand.
TTGCATCTTGATACCTGGCGCTATCAGGAAATTTGCCACCATATGTCCGATGCTTTTCCCGGGACCCCTGGGAAGGTGGGTCCCGGAAGAAAAGAAAGAAAAGAGGTGGAGTGTTAGGAGTATTCGTGTCAATGTAGGATCCAGGCCTGTAGTTTCGCCTGAGATAGGACTTTGAGTTCTGCTTGCCTGGTGGGTTTTGGATATAAAGGCGAGTCTCATCTTACGCTGGGGTTACGTTCTGCTGTCAGCACGTAAAGCGAAAATCGCGTATAGTCAAAATTACATTGAGTGTAATGGCAGGCGGAATCGCCCGCACTACAGGTACAGTATTTAAATAATTATTTTTCTCTTTTTTTTTTGTTCTTTTTGGTTTTTGCCAACCGCGCAAAGCTGAATTTGCGCATGTTAAATGCACATAAGATGAGACTCGCCTGTAGCTACAGTTCTAGTAATATGTGTGAACAAAGCCAGACACTGTAAATGTTGCTTTTGCCTAAACCCGATGGGTTTGTTAGTATAATGGGAATGGATAAGAGCAGTTCAAGTGTTACTGGGCATGGTGGGACTGTATAGACGAGCGCACACTTGAAGACTTATCTCAAGGTGAGGTCAAACAACCAGTTAGGAGGGGCAAGGGGGGCTGGGGTGGGAGGCATAAGAAACACTAAAAGGCAGAGAAAGGCCTGGCCTTGGCCAGAGCACAACCTCACTCCTTACCCCTCCCAGGGGGCACCAAAGGGGTGGGACGAAGACCCCAACTCATGACCAGTGGCGTAGCCAGGTTCTAAGAGCAGGGGGAGCAAACATTAAAAAGGCGCCCCCCTTTGGCTCCTCCTCTGGCCATGCCCCCATGGCTCCTCCTCCAGCTGCTCTGCCCCCCCACGATGGCTCCTCCGGCCGTGCCGCGCCGCCCCCCCCCCCCCATGGCTCCTCCAGCCACGCTGCGGCTATGCTGCGCCCCACCTTCAAGCCTGGGGTGTGGCAGCCCCCCCAGTTCCAGCCTCGTGTGTGTGCAGGGAACAGAGGTGATTACAGCCTAGATCGGGGTTACAGGGCCCGGCTCTGCTCCCACTCCCACACCAGACCCCGGGCACCCGACACAGCTGGGAAGGGGTGCAGGGACCTGCCAGGGACAGGCAGCCCGGAGTCATGAACTGCTGGGACAGTGCAGGGCCCTTGGAGGGTTAAAGGCACCAGCTCCTCCCAGGTCCAAAGGTTGCTGTGCCTGGCAGGGCCTCCAAAGGGTGAATGGCACTGGCCCTGCGCGAGTCCAAAGGTTGCTGAAGGGGGAGCAGAGTGCCTGGACCTGTCACACAACTCCACAGAGGGCTCCCACCAAGGCACGGGACTGTTCTCCCGGCTGCAGACACCAGCACAGGCCCTTGAGTCGTTCCGGGAACACACCAAGGAATCAGCTCAACTGGTGCCAAGGTGCAGCTGGCTCTGGGGTGGGACAGCCAAGTAATAGCCTTACCCCGCTCCCTGCAGAGCTGAGCCTCCCATTGCCAGGCTGAGGCGCTGGAGACGCCTGACTTTCAGGAGAGAGGACCCCCACACCGCTCCCTGCAGCACAGCTCCCCTAGTAGCGCATAGGGACCAACACTGACGCCGGGAGGTCTGTCTCTGTCCCTGCCCTGCCATGGCGCGTGAATACTTCACCCACAAGGGGGTACTGTTCCCATGCCTGGATTACTCCCCCGAGGAGCTGAGCTACGTGGAGAACGAATTCCAGGTGCGGGACGACGACATCTTCAACATCGCCTACCCCAAGTCAGGTAGGGGAGAGCGGGTGTGTGTGTGTGTAGGGGGCTCCTGACACACACACGGACATTAGATGGAAACACCAAACCCGTCACATGACCTGATTTCCTAGATGCCAGACCCCAGGCACACACACACGCCCAGACCAGAGTGAGACAAAGCAGGCTGCTTCCTGGGGCCCAACTCGCCCACCTGGTGCTAGGCTGGCTCTCTGCAGACACACTCTGATCACAGGCTTTCTCCAGAGCCACCGGCAGGGCCAGGAGACCCCTGGCACAGCAAAATGAGAGCTTCTGATTTTAGCACTGTCAATGCACCTCAGCTGATGGGGGCTGGGAGCCAGGACTCCTGGGTTCTCTCCCCGGCTCTGGGTGCAGAGCGGGACCTAGCAGGTTGAGGGCTTGTTTCAGGCCCATTAACCCTTTCACCCCCAGGCACTAACTGGATGCTGGAAATCCTGAGTCTGATCCGTTGTGACGGGGACCCCGGCTGGGTGCGCAGCGTGCTGAACTGGGAGCGGGCGCCCTGGGTGGAGAGCCAGCTGGGACTGGAGGCTGCCCTGAAATACCCCCCGCCCCGGCTGCTCTGCTCCCACCTCCCCGTCCAGCTCTTCCCCAAGTCCCTGCAGGGCTCCAAGGCCAAGGTGAGAGGCGGGAGAGCAGGGGCTGTGGGTCGGGATTGAGGGGCACCGACAGGGCTGTGCGTCGGGAGGGGGGTGAATCCAGGGCTGCTGCTGGGTGTGAGTTACAGCAATGTGGGTGTGCGGAAGAGCAGTGTGACGAACTGGGACTGTTCTTACTGTGGTCTGTGAGTGCTGACAGGGGAGTGTGGCTAGGATGGTCTGCCTTGGGGGATGGGAGAATGACTGACTGAAAATACCTGAGCCTGTAACATGAGAACCCAGGAGGGGGCTGGGGCGAGGTGACACCTTTGCCCGGGAAACTGAACAAAGGTGGGAGGGGTCGCTGAAGGCAGAGTCTGGGAAGCTGGCTGGTGAGGTGGCTGGAGGCAGGGAGGGCTCTGACCTCTGGAGGGGGGCTGGGGTGCCTGAGGACCCCAAGATGGACCTAACTGAGGGGTATCCTGTTGTCTGTGCCTGCAAGACCTGTCTCGGACTGTATTCCCGTCGTCTAAATAAACCTTCTGCTTTACTGGCTGGCTGAGAGTCATGGTGAATCGCAGGAAGCCGGGGGTGCAGGGCCCTGAGTTCCCCCATACTCCGTGACAACTGGTGGCAGCGGCGGGATCTACTGCACCCCGTGGACGGCGCTTCCTGCAGTAAGTGACTGGGGAGAAGTAAAACGAAGGGGGATTGACGGGGACCCGGCGTGCTGAGGAGTCAGAGAGAGACGGTTATCACCCCTGGGAGTGTGTGACCAGCGAGAAGGACTTTTGCAGTAACAGGGTCCCCCGGGGGATCGCAGCGAGTGGTCCCGGGGCGGAGGAGTCTGCAGCTCGACCCTGGCAGAGAGGTGGTGACCTCGAGAAGGGCTGGCACACTAGGGGTCTCCCTGGAGACTGTGGGGAGCAGTGAGCACACAGGCCTGTGAGTGGCCAGCAGGAGGATGTATGCCAAGCGGCTTAAGAGCGACCTGGTGGAGCTGTGCAAGCAGAGGGGGGTGCGCATTGGGAGGCTCACCAAAGAACAGCTCATTGCCCAGCTGGAGAAGGGAGATCGCGCGAATGAACTGATCCCTGTCTCTGAGGGAAGCAGCCTGGCAGATGCAGCGCAGGCCCCAGTGTCTGTCCCAGCTGGGAGTGGTCAGCCGGCTGCTGAGGGCTTCCCGAGACCCCTCCTTCCTACGCCCAGGGGAAGGGTGGGGAGAAGCCCAGCAAATACCGAGGGCGCCGTGACCCCCCCGGCCAGCAGGGGATCCTCCCGGCAACGCTCGCCGGTCAGCAGGGGATCCTCCCGGCCACGCGCGCCATCCGTGGAGCGGAATGGGCTGGAATGGGAGAAAGAGCTAAAACTGAGAGAGCTGGAGGACCGTGAACACCAGAGACAGCATGAAGAGAAACTGAGGCAGCATGAACGGGAGGAGAAAGAGAAACTGAGGCAGCATGAACGGGAGGAGAATGAGAGACAAAGGCAGCATGAAGAGAGAGAGAGGCTGAGGCATCATGAACTGGAACTGGCGAGGCTGAAGGGCCGCGAGCCCCCAGCTGCGGTGAGTGAGGGGGGACCCAGGACTGCACGGAGCTTTGATAAGTGCATCCTGGCCCCACGTAAGGAGGGGGAGGACATGGATGACTTCCTGGATGCCTTTGAGACGGCCTGCGAGCTGCACCAGGTTGATCCTGCGGACAGACTCCGGGTTCTCACCCCCTTACTGGACCCCAAAGCCGTGGCATTGTACCGCCAACTGGAAGAGGCGGAGAAAGGGAACTACGAACTATTCAAAAAGGCCCTGCTACGTGAGTTTGGGCTGACTTCTGAGATGTACCGGGAAAGGTTCCGGAGTCAGGATAAAACCCCTGAGATCTCATATCTGCAACTAGCCGTCCGCATGGAAGGATACGCCAGCAAGTGGGCTGATGGGGCCCAGACAAAGGAGGACCTGGTTAAACTGCTGGTATTGGAGCAACTGTATGAGCGGTGCCCATCCAACCTGAGGCTGTGGTTGAGGGACAAAAAAACAGAGAACCCGCGACATGCCGGCCGGCTGGCCGATGAGTTTGTGAAGAGCCGGTCAGGGGCTGGCAGGGAGGAGTCCCAAAGGAGCAGGCCCGCTGCGATGCAGAGAGAGAGTCACCCGGGTACCTCCCAAAAGGGGAATGTGGGGAATCCCCTCCCATGGGGAATGCCCAGTGTCAGGGACAACCGACCGGCTCGAGGGGACACATGGGGCATGGTCTGCTATCACTGTGACCAGAGAGGTCACATACGGGCCCAGTGCCCCAGGCTCAGGGACAGACTGAGCAGACCAAACCCACAGAGGGTTGACTGGGTAGAGACCCAGCCAGGCGAGAGGCAGCACTCCCAGGGAAGGGGGGCTGGCAGAGTACCACCTGCTAAGGAGGGAGGAGAGCTCCAGGCCAGCTCCTCTGGGGGGCTGGATGCTCCAGACTCAGGGTTTTTGGTTTATACGGTGGGCGCGGGGCAGTCCCTCCGGAGAGAGTACCTTGTACCCCTGGAGGTGGATGGGAGGAAGGTCGATGGATACTGGGATACGGGCGCAGAGGTGACACTGGTCCGGCCCGAGGTGGTGGCCTCAGATCGGATGGTGCCCAACACCTTCCTGACTCTGACGGGGGTGGGTGGGACCCCATTCAAGGTACCTGTGGCGAGGGTACGCCTGAAGTGGGGGCCCAAGGAGGGCCCCAAGGACGTGGGGGTACACCCGTATTTGCCCACTGAGGTGTTGATGGGGGGGGACCTGGAGGACTGGCCAAGCAACCCCCAGAATGCACTGGTTGTGACCCGCAGTCAGAGCCGGCGAGGGGCACTGCGCCCTGGCCTTGGGGAGGGTGCCTTGCCCGAGGCGCAGGACCCTAACCTGGTGGGGAGGGAACACCCAGGGACACGGCTCAGGGAGGCTGCGGCTTCAGACCCAGCCGGCGAGAGAGAGCAGGTGGCCATCCCTGTCCCAGCTGCTGAGTTCCAGGCCGAGGTGCAGAAAGATCCCTCCTTACGGAAGATAAGGGACCTGGCCGACCTCGGTGCGGTACAGACCATGGGGAGAGGCGGCCGGAAAAGGTTCCTGTGGGAGAAGGGGTTCCTGTACCGAGAATGGGCTCCCCCAGGGAAAATGGAGTCAGGGGGGATCAGGAGGTAGCTGGTGGTACCCCAGAAGTATCGCCGCCAGCTGCTGTACCGGGCCCATGACATCCCCCTCTCAGGGCACCAGGGAACCTGGCGTACCCAGCAGAGGCTGCTACGGAGCTTTTACTGGCCTGGGGCCTTTGTTACTGTCCGGCAGTACTGCCGATCCTGTGACCCCTGTCAGAGGGGGAGGAAGGCCCGGGACAAGGGGAAAACGGCTTTAGGACCCTTGCCCAGCATAGAGGAGCCTTTCCAGAGGGTGGCCAAGGTTAAAAGGGGGGCTCTGAACCAAGAGAGCCCGAAGCACAGACCTCCAGACTGGAGCGCTGGGAGGAGACCCCAGCCCAGTTGGAACCCCAGGGGCATTGGGGTGGGAAAAGGGCACAGGCCGCATAACCCTTCCCCCATGCGAACGGCGAATGCCCTCGAGCAACCCCGACCTAAGGGGGGGCGTGAAACTGGAGGGGCCTGGTGTAATTCTCACCAAGGAATGGGAGGGATGCGGGGGCATCCATGGGAACGGGGGTAGGTTCGAACTTCCCCGGGTCACTGGCTGAAGTGACCCCGCTCAGTTCGGTCTCGAAGGGGGGAGATGTGACGAACTGGGACTGTTCTTACTGTGGTCTGTGAGTGCTGACAGGGGAGTGTGGCTAGGATGGTCTGCCTTGGGGGATGGGAGAATGACTGACTGAAAATACCTGAGCCTGTAACATGAGAACCCAGGAGGGGGCTGGGGCGAGGTGACACCTTTGCCCGGGAAACTGAACAAAGGTGGGAGGGGTCGCTGAAGGCAGAGTCTGGGAAGCTGGCTGGTGAGGTGGCTGGAGGCAGGGAGGGCTCTGACCTCTGGAGGGGGGCTGGGGTGCCTGAGGACCCCAAGATGGACCTAACTGAGGGGTATCCTGTTGTCTGTGCCTGCAAGACCTGTCTCGGACTGTATTCCCGTCGTCTAAATAAACCTTCTGCTTTACTGGCTGGCTGAGAGTCATGGTGAATCGCAGGAAGCCGGGGGTGCAGGGCCCTGAGTTCCCCCATACTCCGTGACAAGCAGCCAGCGGGGTGCGGCGAATCCTTCTCCCTCCAGAGAGGGTGGGGAGGTGACAGCCCGGGGTGGGTGGCTAATCCCTGGGTTCATTTGTCATCCCCCTTCCCCGATTGGTAGTGACCCCCCTCCCTTCCCCCCAGATCATCTACACCCTGCGCTGCCCCAAGGACGTCCTGGTCTCGCTGTACCACTTCTCCAAGCTGCTGCTCCTGTTCAAGGACCCTGGCTCACTGGACTCCTTCCTCGAGGACTTCCTGAGTGGGAACGGTGAGCAGCACCCCGGGGCCACTCTGGAGCCGGACGCCTCGGTTCCAAGCAAGTCACAAGTGCTTTGAGTTTGTGCCTCCCCAGCCGTTTGCCCAGGACCCGGCACAGCTCAGAGCCCTCCTCCCCAAACAGCCGCAGCACAACCAGGGATCTGTAAACACCACTGACATCCAGCCCACCCCTCCTCCCGGTGCCAGGATAGAACCCAGGTGTCCCAGGCTCCTGCAGTCCCCAGCAGACCAGGGTGGAGGGGCCGGGTGGTGCCAGCTCTGGGGTCACCGTGCCGCTCTCCCCTGCACAGTGCCCTACGGCTCCTGGTTCGACCACGTCACCGGCTGGATGGGGCTGATGGGCAACGAGAACTTCTTCTCCATCACCTACGAGGAGCTGCAGCAGGTAGGGAAACCCTGCCCTTAGGTCACGCCCACACATAACTCCACCCCCTGGGGCCACCCCCACATGTAACCCCGCCCCTGAGACCTCATCCACACATAACTCCACCCCCTGGTGACACCCACACATAGCCCCGCCCCGGAGACCCCATCCACATACGTAGCCCCGCCCCCTGCGGACACACCTACACTTAACCACGTCCCTGTGGCTATGCCCACATATAATCCTGCCCCCTGGGGCCACGCCCACATATAACCTAGCTCCTTGTGAGCCAAACCCACACTTAACCCCGCCCGAGGCAGCCGGTGTAGCTTTTGGCCAAGGCCCTCTGCCCTCAGAGGCGTCTGTTTGTCTAGACCCAGTGGGGAGCAGAACCTTCTGTGTGGGGAAACTGAGGCACACCAGATCCCACCCTTCACAGCAGCGGGTGTCTCCCTCAGGATCCGTGGGGCAGCGTGCGGAGAATCTGCCACTTCCTGGGGAAGGAGCTGAGTGAGGAGCAAGTGGCCGCGGTGGTGGAGAACGCCTCCTTCCAGAGCATGAAGGGGAACAAAATGTCCAACTACTCGCAGCAGAGAGACGAGTTCATGGACCACCAGAACGGGGAGTTCCTGAGGAAAGGTGAGTCCAGGTTGGGGGCTGCAGGTCAGGATTAAGGGGCACTGGCAGAGCTGCGTGAGGCAGGGCTGGGAGAGTCGGGGCTGCAGGTCCGGAGTGAGGGGCATGGGCAGAGCTTGCGGGGGCAGGGCTGGGGAGCAGGGGCTGTGGGTCGGGAGTGAGGGACACCTTAGACCAGGGGTAGGCAACCTTTCAGAAGTGGTGTGCCGAATCTTCATTTATTCACTCTAATTTAAGGTTTCGCGTGCCAGTCATACATTTAAACATTTTTAGAAGGTCTCTTTCTATAACTAAACTATTGTATGTAAAGTAAACAAGGTTTTCAAAATGTTTAAGAAGCGTCATTTAAAATTAAATTAAAATTCTGATCGTACGCCACCAGCCTGCTCAGCTCGCTGCCAGCCTGGGGTTCTGTTCACCTAGGCCGGCAGCGGGCTGAGCAGGGCCTATGGCCGGGACCCCAGACCTGGGGTGGGGGTGTTTCAGGGGTTAGGGCAGAGGGCTGGGGGAGGGGGTTCAGGGCAGAAGGCTGGGGTGTGTGGGGGGGTTCAGGGATCAGGGCAGAGGGCTGGGGGTGTGTGGGGGGTGTAGGGCAGAAGACTGTGTGTGGGGGGGTTCAAGGGTCAGGGCAGAGGGCTGGAGGTGTGGGGGGGTGTGGGGGGTGCAGGGGAGAGGGCTGGGGTGTGTGTGGGGTGCAGGGCAGAAGGCTGGGGTGCTCGGCTCATGGGGGTGCTCCCAGCCCCCTGCCCTGAGCGGCTCAAGGCAGGGGTCTGGAAGGGATATGCCCTTTTCCACCCCCTTCTCCCAGGCTCCGTCCCTACCTCTCTCTGCGTCCTCTACGGAGCTGTGTGCACGCTGCCCGGTCTTCCCCCTCCCCCTTGCTAGGGCCATCAGCTGATTGGCGCAGGGACGGAGAGGAGGAGGGGCAGGAAAGCACCACGCTGGGGGAAGAAGCGGGGGAGGGGGGAAGCTTGGCTGCTGCAGAACCAAGCTTCTGCCTTCTGCCCCCGCAGGGGAGAGCGGTGGGCGGGGGGGCTGAGTGGAGCTGGGGGCCGGGACCACGGCAGGGAGCTGCGTGCCACTCAAAATCGGCTCGCATGCCATGTTTGGCACGCGTGCCGTAGGTTGCCGACCCCTGCCTTAGACAATGTCCCCTGTGGTTTGCAGGGATCTGCGGTGACTGGAGGAACCATCTCTCGGAGGCACAGAGGCAACGATTCGACACTGTTTACCGGGAGCGGATTCAGGGTCTGGGCATGACCTTCCCCTGGGACTGACGGCCCCGTGCCCGCCACATCTGCACCCGCAATACACCGGCCCTGTGCCACCCACGTGCTACTTTTCAGAGTAGCAGCCGTGTTAGTCTGTATCCGCAAAAATAACAGGAGTACTTGTGGCACCTTAGAGACTAACAAGCTTATGCTCGAATAAATTTGTTAGTCTCTAAGGTGCCACAAGTACTCCTGTTATTTCCACGTGCTACTGCTCTTCCTGTGCCCTGGGAGATACCCCCTGAGGCCGCATCACTGGGCTGGGGTGTGTGACCAGCAGGGGGCAGCACCCACCCATGGGCACCCATGGGGCAGATCTACATTTTTACTAATACGTGTGAACAAAGGGTTAGGGTTACTAAGAACAGACAGACACTGTAAATGTTGCTTTTGCCTAAACTCTATGGGTTTGTTAGTATAATGGGAATAGAGAAGAGCAGTTCAAGTGTTACTGGGCATGGTGGGAATGTATAGGCGAGCGCACACTTGAAGACTGCCTCAGCTCCTTATCTCAAGGCGAGGTCAAGCAACCAGTTAGGAGGGGCAAGGGAGTCTGGGGGGCAGGCGTAAGAAACACTAAAAGGCAGAGAAAGGCCTGGCCGTGGCCAGAGCACAACTTTACTCCTTACCCCTCCCAGGAGGTACCAAAGGGGTGGGACGAAGACCCCAACTGACGACCCTCCAAAACAGAACATGACCATAGGTTGTCAGCAGGGGCGGCAGGTTTGTATCATTTTTGGTGGTGCCCAGAACAGGTCCAAGTCTCCCCCTCCACCACCTGCTTTGTCAGCCAATATACAGTAACTCTCACCTAAAGTGGTCCCGGTTAATGTTTTGTTACGTTGCTGATCAATTAGATCAGTTATTCTCAAACTTTTTTTGCGGAGCACTGGAAAATTGCTGAGGGTCTCGGTGGACCACATAATGATCTTTCCAAATGTTGTTTGTACCGTTAGCTAACTATTGTAAAGCACTTTGGATAAAAGCGCTATATTAAAAACTCTTAATACACCTCTACCCCCGATATAACGCTATCCTCGGGAGCCAAAAAATCTTACCGCGTTATAGGTGAAACCGTGTTATATTGAACTTGCGCTATATAAAAACCCTTAAAAATAATTAAAGTTTTATTGTTCTACATATAAAAGCACACAACTCATACTTTAATAGCAGTAGTCTTAACCTTTCTAAGGCGACGGATGTGCCCTCTCTCCCCTGCCGTGGCAGCCCCTGACCTGGGAAGGAGGAGGGGTCTCTCCCTCTCTCCCCCACCATAGCAGTCCCCACCCTGGGGCTGGGAAGGAGGGGGGGTCTCTCCCTGGCAGCCGCAGCCCTGGAGCTGGGGAAAGTCGTCTCTTTCTCTGGCCGCCGCAGCCCTGGATGACACAAATTCCCCCCCACCCCCTCTTCTCACCCCACTGCTCCCTCCCACCTACCCCCTCTTCCCCCCAAGGCCACCACCTCACCTTACATGTGCATCTTCTCTAGGGTGCAGGCACCTAATGGTGGAGCCACGCCTGCGCCTTCATTCTCTCGTGTGTGGCCACCCAGGCATGCACCTTAGAGGGAACTATCCACCGGCCACCTCAATGGAGCTCGGTCCATGGACCACAGTTTGAGAACCTCTGAATTAGAGCAGATGTTCGTTTAAAGTTGCGCAATGCTCCCTTATAACGTTGTTTGGTAGCTGCTTGCTTTGTCCACTGCTAGCAGGAAGAGCAGCCGTTGCAGCTGGCTAGTGGGGGCTTGGAACCAGGGTGGGCCAGCAGCCCCCCCATCAGCTCCCCTGAGTTCCCTGGGGGGCCCAGCAGCCTATCAATTGCTGGCAGTTCAGCTGCCCCTCCCCCCACTGCCGTGTGCTGCTTCTGCCCTCTGCCTTGCAGCTGCTCCCTGAGCCTCCAGCTTGCTGTGAGAGGGGTGCTGATGTCAGCATGTCCCCCTCCCCCCACCCCCATACCCCATCTCCATAGAGCGGGGGGAGAGGAGGACACGACAGGGCTCAGGACGGAGGGAGCTTGCTGGCAGCAGCTGCTGTCTCAACTTGCTGATCTATTTAAAAAGGCAATGTACTCAGAGTGGGGTCAGCGTACTTAAAGGGGCAATGTGTGTCTCTCTCTCTCTCACACACAGGGTGTGTATCTCTGTCTCTGTCTGCCACGCTGTCTCCCCTCCCTCCATTCCTGCTGCCTTGTAGAGTGTGAGGCTACATTAACAACAGCCGAGTGCTAGTTCATCATTTAACAGTAAGGCTCCCTGGGAAATATCCCACCCTCTGACTCCACCACCTCAATTAAGCTTCACAATCATCATTGCTGTGTATAGTATTAAATTGTTTTAAAATTTATACTGTTTATATATATGTGTGTGTGTGTGTGTGTGTATATATATATAATATAGTATTTTGTCTGGCAAAAAAAAAAATTCCCTGGAACCTAACCCCCCTATTTACATTAATTCTTATGGGGAAAGTGGATTAGCTTAACATCGTTTCACTTAAAGTCGCATTTTTCAGGAACAGAACTACAGCGTTAAGCGAGGAGTTACTGTATATTTTTTAAAATAATGGAAAAATGAGGGCTGTGGGGTGGGGCTGGTGATGAGGGGCTTGGGGTGTGGGAGGGGGCTCAGGACTAGGACAGAGGGTTGAGGTGCAGGGGGTGAGGGCTCTGGGGTGAGTCAGGGCTGGGGATGAGGAGTTTGGGGTGCAGACAGGCTGCCCGAGGGCAAGGGCCAGAGAGGAGGACTCCCCCCAGCCCTCTCCCCACCAGTACCAGTGAGCTCTGGGTGAGGGACCCCCCTTCCCCCCCTGCACCACACTCACCTCGCACCACTGTCAGTCCACGTGCTCCTAAGGCCCCTCTCAGGTCCAGGAAGCCCCCTCGCCTCCCCTGTGGTGGGTGCCGGGGGAGGGGAGCTGCCATCACGTGTGCGCCTCCTCCCCTGCTGCTGCCCCTCACTGTAGCCTCACTGGGGGTGGGGGTGGAGCTGCCCATTGCCCAACATGGAGCAGGAGCAGTGACTGCAGGGGGGGGGCCCAGTGCTGGTGGAGGGTCCCACTGGAAAAGGGAAGGGTCCGAGGCGGAAGGGCAGGGGAAGGGCAGCCTGCCCTGGCACTAGTGGATGGGAGGCACTAGGACCCTGCAGCAGCAGTTGATGCTGGCAGCCGAGGCAGCCGAGCTGCAAGGGAGAGGCAGGGACACTCAGGGGCCTGGGGGAGGTGCGCGGGGGCAGCAAGTGGGGACTGGGGCACACTTGGGGAAGATGCAGGGGGGGTGGGTGGCGGCAGGCCCCAAACATTCGTGGAGCCGGGCCCCCGGGCCCTGAATATTGCTGGAGCCCGGACACCACTGGCCCATACAACTCGCCACCCCTGGTTGTAAGGGGTGGGACTAGCGGCCTGCCCTGCAGGTATATTTGGGCTGCTAAGGAGGAGGTGGGAAATGGGGACTAGGGATCGGGGACACAGGCGAGGCTCTGCAGAGTCAGAGCTGGGAAGGGGGACACGGGGTAAAGGCTCTGTGGTGTCAGAGCTGGGAAGGGGGACACGGGGTACAGAGCACGGGGGAGCAGACACTATCGGCATGTAGAGCTCCCGATATGTGTGCTTGGAGCTAACCCCAATAACCGTTGCATTGCCTGCACTTCGGATTTCTGGGCTTCTGCTTTCTGTCTGCATGACAAGAACTGGGGGAGGGAGTGAAGGGATAACCCTCTAACATCCTGGTGCTGTGATTTGGATGCATCACACTGGACAGGTAAGTAGCAGCCAGGTAAGTCCCCCTCCCCAACAGTCCGCGCAGCTGCTTGGAGGGGGTCTGGTGAGCTCTCATGGTGGTAGTTGCGGGTCCATGCAAGCTGGGGTAATGGTCTTTTTGGATAAGTGGATACAGAAGAATTTGGGGTCAACCTGGGATGAGATTAAAAAGGAAATGGAGGCAGTGTTAGGGGACCGAGAGGGTTGGGGGGTGGCTGAGGATCCCACCCTCCTTGGTAAGTGGGTAGCGGAAGGAGGTCCATGCCCATGGGGACAGGATACCGTCCTTCAGGGAAAGGAGGCACTTCAGTGCATTTGTAAGAGGTTTGAACTAAAGGCAGCATTATGGGAAGCTGCCAGTAACCTTTCAAGTTTGGTGCTACTCCAGCAAAGGCAACTGGAGGATTGGAAATTAGCGTTAGGGGTGGGTAAAGGTGATTTGGCACTACAGGGTTTGGAGTCAGACACAGAGTTAAGAGGCAGGAGCTTGGACTTGGTCCTAAGGGAGTGAAGGAAAAAAGGTTTCAAAGTGAAAAATGGAGAGTGAGTGGAGTTGTTTGGAAACGCTTAACTGCAATGGATACTCCCGGGGGTAATTCTGCACAGGCACATATTTAATGAGGCCCGCCAATTTCTAATTTTTTGTGCAGAAAAAAGCTTCTGCCAATATGTGGTTGTAGTTCTGCCTTTTGCCCACCAGAGGGCGCTGTGCCACAATAAGCAGAAAATAACTTCTGCACTTCTGCCTTTTGCCCACCAGAGGGCGCCGGGTGATAGAACACAGCAGCAGCTCCCGGCCAGCTAGGGAAGAGAGAGAGCTGCCTAGTGGGGGAGGACAGACTGGGGCAGGAGCTCAATGGGAGTGGAGGCGCAGGGCCATGGGGATGGGGGAGGAGGGGCAGAGCTACATAGGGACAGGGGAGCGGCTGGGTGAGGGCACAGAGACACATGGGGACGGGGCAGATGTGCCTGACTGAATGGGAGAGGCTCGGGGTCAGCCTGGGCGGGAAATACGGTTCTGTATTGTAGTTTAAATGAATTATTACTCAGAGTTCTGTATGAATATGCCTAGAAAGGAATCTAGCTGTCAAAAAACATTTCCTGAATCTTTTTTGGTGTCTGTAGTGTGACAGACATACTTGCTGACAGGTATTTTGAAATAAATGACCAACAATAATTGAAACTGGTGTGATTATATTATGTTATTTTGACAAATAAAATATGCAGAATTTTGCAGAATATTAAAATATTGTGAGCAGAATTTTTAATTTTTTGGTGCAGAATTCCCCCATGAGTAAACGGAGAAGGGCACTCCTGGAATCCACTTGGGGTGCAAACAAAAGCAACAGACACTGGGGGAACAAATTCAGGGTTTGCAGGAGTGGGTAGCAACCCCCCCCTCTTTTCTCAGAGCAAGAATAAAAATCTAGGTGTAAGGAAGGGTTCCTAACTGTTTTAATTGTTAGCCTGTACTTTAAACTAACCTCAGGGGGTTAATTGGTTGCTTTCCACCCCACCCCCGTCTCTCCCACTTTTGGTTTTCTGAAGTTTTAATGGAGGGCACTTTGGATACTTAGTAAAAAGGTTTTTTGGAGGAAGCATGACAGAAGTCTTCTGGATTCCGTTGAAATTTAGAGAGTAAAAGACCCATGGGTGACACTGGAGACAAATGTTTTACTGCCTTTAAGAACAATTCAAGGTAAAGGAAGCACAGGGCGAGGCAGCTGTGTCCCAGGGTGTACTTGGTGGCTAAGTCCTTGCAGGCAAAATGTACCACCTTAATTGAATGCAGAAGTAAGTGATTGAAGATCACTTACAAGTAGCTTTTGCAGAAATTAAAAGAACAGAGTTTGGAGGGAAGTAAAGGGTTGGGAGTTGTGGAAATGCTGAAAGGTAACGGTTGTGTTGAAGATGTTAAAGAGTAACAGGTGTGGTGTTATAAGAAGGGAATTTGTGATTGGATGATAAAACCCAGTTATGCAAATGTAAATATACGTGCAACTCGGTACAGTCACATGGGGTGGAACCCTGGTAGTTAAACAAATTATACCAAGGGGTCAGGTGGCTACTACCACCACTATGTTTTTGTCCCCAGGAGCCTTTACAACTATTCTGAAGGAAAATGGGCCCTTTTCCCACAGGAATGGGTTGTAAATATAATTTAATCAAAATCCCTGAAGAATTCTAAGGGGTTTCCATTGAAACTTGACTGTCTCCAATTGTACAGGATGGGAATGTAATCTGGGTACAGTTGTGTAAAAATAATGAAAGCAGTGCGAGGGGTGTTGGGCAACAATTAATTGGTGTGTGTGTATGTTTGTAATTATGTGAGGTTATAAGGACCTAAACCAGCACTCATGGTTTGTAAAATCCTGTTTGTAGGTTTAAGATAAATTGGGTTGGTTTTGTTCTGTTAAATTAAAAACAAACAACCAACCAAACAAGGCCACTAAAACTCCATTTGAATCTCTCATTGCAACACTGACAGACCCTTGTGCCAGACACGGGCAGCTAGTGTGATGTGGTTTTGGTATTTAGCATTTAACCCTTTGGGTACTTCCATGTTTTTATAAAGTTGAATATTTTTTTAAAATAAGGACCAGAGAATGTGGCCCTGGCTGGGGCAGGCAGACCAAGGGAATGGGGAGAAATTCTGGATCCGTTTTTTGGTAATAAATAGCAGCAGCTAAGAACTGCAGGAGGGGAACAAAAAGTGAAAAGACAGACAGTGCCCTCTGGAGAAAAGGCCGGAGTGGAATGTACAAAAAAGCAATGTCAGAAACACTGAGCTTGAGGTGGCTCTGAGTAATCAGACTAAACCTTGGGAGAAATGCAGTGACTAACCCCGTACCAATGGAGAAGGTGTATAACTGGGGGGCGGGGTTAAGCAGGCTAAATATGGTAATTAAAAACAAATCTCATGTCAAAGGTCTCACGGTGCTGCTGTCTCTCAGCTATTACCTGTGAATAAACGTTTGGAACAATTCTTGCTGCTATTGACAGTTGTTGCTGTTGTAAACCCTGCCCAGACCCCGCGATGTGAAATGGCAAAAGGAGGAAACACGTGGACAGCGACACCCCCAAGTTGTGGTAATGAGGTGAATGAGGACGTTAAGGATTTGCCCATAGGAAGTTGCACCTCTGATCCCCCCCTGGGAATTTGGCAGTGTCAGTATGTGGTGTTCGTGTAAGGGGACTGTTGCCCCCTTACTAACATTCAGTGGGGGTGTTTTGGTTGGCTGCTCCCAGCACTAAAAGGGGAAGGGTCGATGGCAAATCAGGAGCCTGAGACTGACAGTCCCCGGGAACAATGGGGAGAGGCCAATGCTCCAGATCAGCCTGATTGACAGGGCGGGCAGGCTAATCAGAGGGTCAGGAGGCCAGGGGGGTCCCGTCCTCTGTGTGAACTGGAATGGCCTGAGTCAGACGGAGTGGGGCCGAGCTAAGGAGAGAGCAGGGGCCTGAGCTAAGTTGCTGGATGCAGGGCTGCAGCCCCAAAGCCAGAGCGCAGCCCAGAGAGAGCAGACCTGCCCTGGGAGGAGAGCTGCAGCAACCAGAGCCAGAGGGGCCAGAGAAGCAGCCCAGGGAGCTGGAGGCAGAGCAGCAGCAGCAGCCGTGCTGAGGCAGTGTGGAGCTGGAGCTGGAGCTGGGGCTGGAGCAGTCCGGAGCTGGGTGCGGTGAGCAGCTGGGGAGAGTGAGGGGGACCCTGGCAGTGGGCCCAGCACAGGGAGATACCTCAGCCAAGAGGCTCTGCAGGCCAGACTTGGAGGGGGATCGTAACCCTGACAGGGCGGGGGCGACGCTGGGAAAAAGGGTCCTGCCACCTAGAGCCTGAGAGCGTGTGGCCACCGCCAGAGCAAGTGTCCGACCCACAGCGTCCCTGCAGCACAGCCAGGGCCTGAGAAGGAGCCTGGGACCTACAAGGAACAGACTGTGACCTGCCCTGATGTTCCAGAGACACTGCTTGTGATATTCCCTGCCTCCGAGCAGGGTGATGTGTTTTCCTTTAACCTTTCCCATTTTTCCTTATTCTTTTTTAAAATTAATTGTTAACTAAACAACTTGTATTTGCTTTAAATTGTATGAAATGATCAGTGGGTCAGGGAGGTGCCCAGTGCAGAGACAGTACCCCGGAGTGGGGACACCCTAGCCCCTGTCCTGGGTGACCACAGCAGGGTTGGGGGTCGAGCCCCCCAGGAATCCTGGACCCAGCCTTGTCGGGGTTTACGAGGACTCTGCCAGACAGGAGAGTGGAAGGGGAGTCCTCAAGGGCAGGGAGGCCTCTGGGTAAAGGAAGTGGGAGCGAGGACTCGGATCCTTTCGCTCGCCCACTTCACTGGGGTAGTGCAGAAGCCAGGAAAGTTCCCCACAATAGCGGGACCATTCCCCCACTTACATAATGATTGAAAGGGGGGGGGGTCCCAACACAGTGAAAAATATCAAATTGATCAGGAAATATTGCATGGTATTCCCTAGGCTATGCCATGATCAATGACTGTGGGAAACCCAGTCATCTGAACATGTGGCTTGTCACAGAGGGCCCAAAAAACATATAACCCTCTGGGCTCCTGGGGTGTTTGGGTTATGGGGTCCCACAATTGGGGTAATCAGAATGGTACCTGCACAGAGGAAAATCCCTGGACGTGCAGTTGTTATGTACACATCACACCAGGCATAAAGTCTCCCCTGGGACACTGGGTCTATGAGAATTTAACCACTTTGCAGACTGTAACCCTACAGGGAATATGGACGCCAAGCTGGGAAAAACTGGATCTAAGCTGGCCACAGCCTGGAGCCGGAAATACCCCCCGATGGGCGAACGTGTGGGAGCCACGGTGGGAGCGGGTGCAACCAGCACTTTTCAACGTGTCTTCCCCGTCCATAACCCGGGTGGGCGGCACACTCCAGAGAACGGTGGGTGGACTGGGCAGGGCCAGCGCAAGCCATTAGGCGACCTAGGCAGTCGCCTAGGGCGCTACAATTTGGGGGGCAGCGACCGCGGCGGTATTTCGGCGGTGGGACCTTCCACTGCCTCTGTGGGGGGGCGGCATTTCGGGGCAGGACCTTCCGCCGCCTAGGGCGGCAGAAAAGCTGGCGGCGCTCCTGGGACCGGGTACACCCCAGCTGCAGCACATCCAGAGAAGGGTGGAAGCAGCAATTTCAGGGGTGGGTGAGGGGACACACATGGACTCGTCGCTAGAAAAGGGATTTGTGGGCAGCAGGAAACACGGGGTCGGGTGTATGGAATTTGGGGAACAGTTGGGTCACTAAGCAATTGATCAGCCAAAATGTAAAACTTCAACAACAAATCAATGAGCTCCTGGCGCCGCAACTGTCTGCGATTGCGACAGGCTGGGGAAGAGGGCGGCAGAGGTGAACCTGCAGCTAACCCAATGGCCAGGGGAGCTCGGGATGTGGGTGAGGGAGGGGGGACTTTTGAAGGCTAACCTGGGGGGAGGTGTGTCTGGGAACACAAAATGCTCAACTGTGGGGCTGGCAGCTGTGCAATAGTTACCCTGGTACCTTGGAATGGGGCAGCAACTAAGGTGGGTCCCCATGAGCCCTATGGGAGTAACGAGAAAGGGAGGAGCTCGCTGGGAAACACTGGGGAATAAATGGGATGGATGGAATGGTGTAAAATGGACAATAATTCAGTTAAATAATTGTTTGTCCAGAGAAAATATTTGGATGTGTCCCTCCTCAGTGGCCGTGGAGGAATAGAATTAATGGCCTGTTGCAAATGGGGGACATTGGGGTGGTATATACGGGGCATGGCTAGGGTGACCAGATGTCCCAATTTTATAGGGACAGTCCCAATTTTGGGGTCTTTTTCTTATATAGGCTCCTATTACCCCCCCACCCCCATCCCGATTTTTCACATTTGCTGTCTGGTCACCCTAGGCGTGGGGTGTTTTGCTGGGAATGTACACAATACCAGGGGGCACAATTACACCAGTTACACACATCTACATGCTGCCATCGGGACTTTGGTGCACGAATGGATCTGTGGAACTCATTGCTGCGAATAATCTAACCAGTGCCTACCACCTGATTCGTTACCAAGTGATCAAGCTGGTTTGGACAATACCCCATTTCTCTGTGAATATCTGGTGGACTCATAATATGGACAAGAGCCCATGAACACTGCAGAGGCAGCTCGATGCAACTGTCAACAACTGGACACATTTAAAATATATTCTCCAGAATGGTGTGAAAAGGATTTTAACCCTGTTAGAGGAGGAGGAGAAGGAGTGTTTCTGGGGGTGGCCCGGATGTTGGACTATATTACAATGGTCAGGGCTCACAATATTACTGTGGATTATGCTGGCTATTGGCCTGTTATTAAGTATAGTATTCTCAGACACCATCCAATGGTCCAAGGACATCTACACCGAACACATCACCGGCCACCAACAGTACCCTGAGCCGGAGCAACATCGTGCATCGACTATGAGAAAGGGACCGAGAGACTTTGTCCATTGAACCATATGAACTGGAACCATAAACTCACTGAACATCAAATTTCACCAAATGAGGGTCAATCCATCCTCCTCATCGTATCCACTGTGACAAAGTTCCTCCTCTACCTTGGTGGGTCCTGCGCTTATTGGCGGATTTGCTTGCTTCACAGATTCACCCTGTGGGTCAGGAAACAGTCCAGAGACCTTCCCCTCTGGTAGAAGCTATAGTCCAGGTCAATTCCTCCTATGTTTGATTAGGAGTTGGGAGGTATGGGGGGAATCCGGGCCCGGCCTCTACTCCGGGTTCCAGCCCAGGGCCCTGTGGACTGCAGCTGTTTAGAGTGCCTCCTGGTACAGTTGCACGACAGCTACAACTCCCTGGGCTACTTCCCCGTGGCCTCCTCCCAACACCTTCTTTGTCCTCACCACCGGACCTTCCTCCTGATGTCTGATAACGCTTGTACTTCTCAGTCCTCCACCAGTACGCCTACTCACTCTCGGCTTCTTGCACACCTCTTGCTCCCAGTTCCCCACACGCACTTCCTCTCCTCTGGCTCCCTGGCTCCCCCTGGCTTGACTGGAGTGAGCCCTTTTATAGCATCAGGTGCTTAACTGCCTCACCTGACTCTTAGCAGGTTAATTGGAGTCAGGTGGTCTATTAGCCTGGAGCAGCCCCTGCTCTGGTCACTCAGGGAACAGAAAACTACTTATCCAGTGGCCAGTATATCTCCCTTCTGCTACTCTGCTGTTCCCAACTGGTCTGGGTCTATCACACCACTCATTATACTCCACACCCGAACGTAGCCATTCTATGAACAACAAACCCTCATCTCTCAATGTCTGTACTTTGCCCTGTTAACCTTTTACCCCCAATTGGGGATATTGCAGTTTACATTTTCCTTATGCCACCTGATCTTAAACCGAACTTCGCCCCCCTTGATAAGCTGTACGTTATTCCCTGATAACACTGGTCTACAATTTTTGAGAAGTCGTCTGCTTCAGAGATAAAATGTGCTATTTATTATGTATTTTGATGTGCTGAATTCAAATATGACTATTAAAACAACTGATTGGCTACTGTTTCTAAGATATTTAAGTTTTTACATTTTATGTCTATGTATATTGTGTAGATAGTAGAGTTTTAATCATAAATTGTAAACCTAGGTCTTTTCATATGTTTATGGTTGCTTTACATGATAATATTTCACCTGTCCTGTTTATGTATGTAAATCAGCAAAAGGGTTATATAAATAAAATTTATTATGAAACAAAAGGCAAAAAACTATTCTGTACATAGTTTAGTCCCATTCAGTGTCTACTCGGCGCTTCTTTGCTTGTCTCTTGTATTCATTAAATGGAGCATCTCTTGTCACTGTCCAGCAATAGTCTGCAAGCATTGATGGGCTCCATTTGCCCTGATAGCGTTTCTCCATTGTTGCAATGTCCTGGTGAAATCGCTCGCCGTGCTCGTCGCTCACTGCTCTGCAGTTCGGTGGAAAAAAATCTAGATGAGAGTGCAAAAAATGTGGGGGTGGCTCAGGGGCAGGGTTACATGTGGGCATGGCTCAGGGGCGGGGTTACGTGTGGGGATGGCTCAGGGGCAGGGTTATATGTGGTGATGGCTCAGGGGCGGGGTTACATGTGGGGGTGGCTCAGGGGCAGGGTTACATGTGGGAATGGCTCTAGGGGCGGGGTTACATGTGGGGGTGGCTCAGGGGCAGGGTTACATGTGGGCATGGCTCAGGGGCGGGGCTATGTGTGGGTGTCACCAGGGGGTGGGGCTATTTGTGGGCGTGGCCCCAGGGGTGGAGTTATGTGTGGATGAGGTCTCAGGGGCGGGGCTATGTGTGGGCATGACCCCAGGGGTGTAGTTATGTGTGGGCGTGACCCAAGGGCGGAGTTTCCCTGCCTGCTGCAGCTCCTCGTAGGTGATGGAGAAGAAGTTCTCGTTGCCCGTCAGCCCCATCCAGCCGGTAACGTGGTCGAACCAGGAGCTGTAGGCCACTGTGCAGGAGAGAGCGGCACGGTGACCCCAGAGCTGCCCCCCCCGGCCCCTCCACCCACTGTTTAATTTATAATTAAAGTGGTGCCAGGGCTCAAGCAATTTTTTTACATTCATAACTGATGCAGCCAGCCCATGTATCTTTAGTGACATGTTGCAACCAAGGCTTTTGTATGCCTTGAGGAGGTTTTCCACCAACAACCTGTAGTTGTCTGCCTTGTTGTTTCCGAGAAAATGTATTGCCACTAACTGGAAGGCTTTCCATACCGTCTTTTCCTTGCCACGCAGTGCATGGTCAAATGCATCATCTCGAAGAAGTTCATGAATCTGAGGACCAACAAAGACACCTTCCTTTATCTTAGCTTCACTTAACCTGGGAAATTTTCCACGGAGGTACTTGAAAGCTGCTTGTGTTTTGTCAATGGCCTTGACAACGTTCTTCATCAGACCCAGCTTGATGTGTAAGGGTGGTAACAAAATCTTCCTTGATTCAACAAGTGGTGGATGCTGAACACTTTTCCTTCCAGGCTCTAATGACTGTCGGAGTGGCCAATCTTTCTTGATGTAGTGGGAATCTCTTGCATGACTATCCCATTCGCAGAGAAAACAGCAGTACTTTGTGTATCCAGTCTGCAGACCAAGCAAGAGAGCAACAACCTTCAGATCACCACAAAGCTGCCACAGATGTTGGTCATAGTTTATGCACCTCAAAAGTTGTTTCATGTTGTCATAGGTTTCCTTCATATGGACTGCATGACCAACTGGAATTGATGGCAAAACATTGCCATTATGCAGTAAAACAGCTTTAAGACTCATCTTCGATGAATCAATGAACAGTCTCCACTCATCTGGATCGTGAACGATGTTGAGGGCTGCCATCACACCATCGATGTTGTTGCAGGCTACAAGATCACCTTCCATGAAGAAGAATGGGACAAGATCCTTTTGACGGTCACAGAACATGGAAACCCTAACATCACCTGCCAGGAGATTCCACTGCTGTAGTCTGGAGCCCAACAGCTCTGCCTTACTCTTGGGTAGTTCCAAATCCCTGACAAGGTCATTCAGTTCACCTTGTGTTATGAGGTGTGGTTCAGAGGAGGAGGATGGGAGAAAATGTGGGTCCTGTGACATTGATGGTTCAGGACCAGAAGTTTCATCCTCTTCCTCTTCCTCGTCTGACTCAAGTGAGAATGATTCTGGTGCATTAGGAACCGGCAGTCCTTCTCCGTGGGGTACTGGGCGTACAGCTGATGGAATGTTTGGATAATGCACAGTCCACTTTTTCTTCTTTGACACACCTTTCCCAACTGGAGGCACCATGCAGAAGTAACAATTGCTGGTATGATCTGCTGACTCTCTCCAAATCATTGGCACTGCAAAAGGCATAGATTTCCTTTTCCTGTTCAACCACTGGCGAAGATTTGTTGCACAAGTGTTGCAGCATATGTGTGGAGCCCACCTCTTGTCCTGATCTCCAATTTTGCAGCCAAAATAAAGGTGATAGGCTTTCTTAACCATAGTGGTTATACTGCGCTTTTGTGATGCACAAGTCACTTCACCACAAACATAGCAGAAGTTATCTGCACTGTTCACACAAGTACAAGGTATCTCTGCTCACTTTGGCTAAACAGAAATGTGTCCCTTTGCAAAATCAAACACTGACAAATAAGAGAGCACGACACTGTATGATTTCTAGAGCTGATATAGGACAATTTGTTCAGCAGAGTGATGTAAGCTTCGTTATGATTGCATCATCCATGACTTCTAGGAATAACATGATGCAATTCATATCATGTATGACGCAATACCAGCTTCAGATTGCATCTTGCCTAAAAAGCAAGTACTGTCCAAACCCAGTCATAGATTTATTCATAGATCCAGTCAAAGATGTGTATTGGTCATTTCTGGTTTAAATTGAGATCCCTTCCCTTTATAACTCACTTATCCTCCGCCATTCCCAAGTCAAGGGTCGTATATACTGACCCAATAGCATATCTTGAAAACTAGAGCCAATCAACAATTTTAAGCATCATTTTCGTTCTCAGTGACCCAGAATTAGTAAAGTTTGACTACATTTATTTCAGAAGCATTTTGGCTGTAGAGCAGTGTAACCAAAACCTTCTACGCTTAAACTCTGTACATTTTTTTTTATTTAAACATCATCTTAATATAATCTTGCAATGTATACTGCAGTGGTGCAGGGGGACAACCACTGATTGTCACATATGAGTAATGTAAGAGGCCCTCCACCGAAGCGTAACAGATAACCCAGACCCAACCCTGCTCGGGCGCATCACTATGGGGAGTCTGACACACTGATTGGAATATACTCGCAGTACGTCCGTACGAGGGAAGGTGCAGGGCACTATACTGCCCAGGGGGCAGTGGGGCAAACAGAGCACTGACACATTGCATCTTGATACCTGGCGCTATCAGGAAAAGTGCTGCCATATGTCCGATGCTTTTCCCGGGACCCCTGGGAAGGTGAGTCCCAGAAGAAAAGAAAGAAAAGAGGTGGAGTGTTAGGAGTATTAGTGTCAATGTAGGATCCAGGCCTGTAGTTTCGCCTGAGATAGGACTTTGAGTTCTGCTTGCCTGGTGGGTTTGGGATATAGCTACAGTTCTACTAATACATGTGAACAAAGCCAGACACGGTAAATGTTGCTTTTGCCTAAACCCGATGGGTTTGTTAGTATAATGGGAATAGAGAAGAGCAGTTAAAGTGTTACTGGGCATGGTGGGAATGTATAGACGAGCGCACACTTGAAGACTGCCTCGGCTCCTTATCTCAAGGCGAGGTCAAACAACCAGTTAGGAGGGGCAAGGGGGGCTGGGGGAGGAGACATAAGAAACACTAAAAGGCAGAGAAAGGCCTGGCCTTGGCCAGAGCACAACCTCACTCCTTACCCCTCCCAGGGGGTACCAAAGGGGTGGGACGAAGACCCCAACTCACGACCCTCCAAAACGGAACATGACCATAGGTTGTAAGGGGTAGGACTAGGGGCCTGCTCTCCAGGTAAATTTGGGCTGCTAAGAAGGAGGAGGTGGGAAATGGGGACTAGGGATCGGGGACCGAGGACACAGGCAAGGCTCTGTGATGTCAGAGCTGGGAAGGGGGAGTGGCCCCAGTGATTCCTGTGGAGACACATACACACAATCCCACACACACTCTCTCCCTGTGCCCGGGGACGGTGCCCACATGCCCACATAAGGGCCGGCTCCAGGCACCAGCTTGCCAAGCAGGTGCTTGGGGCGGCCGCTCTGGAGAGGGGCGGCACGTCCAGCCATTCAGCGGCCATTTGGCGGACGGTCCGTCACTCCCGCTTTTTTTTTTTTTTTTTTTTTTTGCCGCTTGGGGCGGCAAAAACCCTGGAGCCGGCCCTGCCCACATGCCCAGTCTCTCCCTGCCTAGAACCCACGGACAGTTCCCTTCACCGCAGGGAGATCTCAGCAGCGACGAGCAGGGGGTTAAACCCCCACCCTCCCCAAGCCTGGTAACCATCCCCCACTGCCATGAAACCACATAGATCAGCGACCCTTCCTCGGGGGGGAATGACAGGATCTGCCCCACCCCTGCCCCCTCCACTCCCACACAAGACCCTCGGCACCCGACACAGCTGGGAAGGGGTGCAGGGACCTGCCAGGGACAGGCAGCCCGGAGTCATGAGCTGCTGGGACAGTGCAGGGCCCTTGGAGGGTTAAAGGCACCAGCTCCTCCCAGGTCCAAAGGTCGCTGTGCCTGGCAGGGCCTCCAAAGGGTGAATGGCACTGGCTCTGCGCGGGTCCAAAGGTTGCTGAAGGGGGAGCAGAGTGCCTGGACCTGTCACACAACTCCACAGAGGGCTCCCACCAAGGCACGGGACTGTTCTCCCGGCTGCAGACACCAGCACAGGCCCTTGAGTCATTCCGGGAACACACCAAGGAATCAGCTCAACTGGTGCCAAGGTGCAGCTGGCTCTGGGGTGGGACAGCCAAGTAATAGCCTCACCCTGCTCCCTGCAGAGCTGAGCCTCCCATTGCCAGGCTGAGGCGCTGGAGACGCCTGACTTTCAGGAGAGAGGACACCCATACCGCTCCCTGCAGCACAGCTCCCCTAGTAGCGCATAGGGACCAGCACTGACGCCGGGAGGTCTGTCTCTGTCCCTGCCCTGCCATGGCGCGTGAATACTTCACCCACAAGGGGGTACTGTTCCCATGCCTGGATTACTCCCCCGAGGAGCTGAGCTACGTGGAGAACGAATTCCAAGTGCGGGACGACGACATATTCAACATCACCTACCCCAAGTCAGGTAGGGGAGAACGTGTGTGTGTGTGTGTGTGTGTAGGGGGCTCCTGACACACACACGGACATTAGATGGAAACACCAAACCCGTCACATGACCTGATTTCCTAGATGCCAGACCCCAGGCGCACACACATGCCCAGCCCAGAGTGAGACAAAGCAGGCTGCTCCCTGGGGCCCAACTCGCCCACCTGGTGCTAGGCTGGCTCTCTGCAGACACACTCTGATCACAGGCTTTCTCCAGAGCCACCGGCAGGGCCAGGAGACCCCTGGCACAGCAAAATGAGAGCTTCTGATTTTAGCACTGTGAATGCACCTCGGCTGATGGGGGCTGGGAGCCAGGACTCCTGGGTTCTCTCCCCGGCTCTGGGAGCAGAGGGGGACCTAGCAGGTTGAGGGCTTGTTTCAGGCCCATTAACCCTTTCACCCCCAGGCACTAACTGGATGCTGGAAATCCTGAGTCTGATCCGTTGTGACGGGGACCCCGGCTGGGTGCGCAGCGTGCTGAACTGGGAGCGGGCGCCCTGGGTGGAGAACCGGACGGGGCTGGAGGCTGCCCTGAAATACCCCCCGCCCCGGCTGCTCTCCTCCCACCTCCCCGTCCAGCTCTTCCCCAAGTCCCTGCAGGGCTCCAAGGCCAAGGTGAGAGGCGGGAGAGCAGGGGCTGTGGGTCGGGATTGAGGGGCACCGACAGGGCTGTGCGTCGGGAGGGGGGTGAATCCAGGGCTGCTGCTGGGTGTGAGTTACAGCAATGTGGGCGTGCGGAAGAGCAGCCAGTGGGGTGCGGCGAATCCTTCTCCCTGCAGAGAGGGTGGGGAGGTGACAGCCCGGGGTGGGTGGCTAATCGCTGGGTTCATTTGTCATCCCCTCCCCCGATTGGTAGTGACCCCCCTCCCTTCCCCCCAGATCATCTACACCCTGCGCTGCCCCAAGGACGTCCTGGTCTCGCTGTACCACTTCTCCAAGCTTCTGTGCTTCTTCAAGGACCCTGGTTCACTGGACTCCTTCCTCGAGGACTTCCTGAGCGGGAACGGTGAGCAGCACCCCGGGGCCCTCGGGGGCCCTGCTGCAGTTAGGGATACGCAGACAGCCTCCTCCCGCCCGATGCCTGGGCTCCCAGCCACTCACTGATGGGATCCAGTTTGTGCATCCCCAGCCAGTTCTGAGCTGCCCTTTGCCCAGGGCCCAGCACAGCTTAATGAGCTGCTGTGTGGGGCTTAATAGGCTGCTGCACGGCCGTCCGGCCGCGCACCATGGAGGGTGTAACGCTGCGGTTCTGGCGGGACCCAACGGAGAGTGCCAATTTAGGACAAATTGCTCCAACAGGGCAGTTACAGCCCTAGGCTGGGGTTTTTCCACCTCTAAGGCAAACCAAACCAGCCAGACAAAGAGGACTTTGGTCTCACCCCACTGGCTAACCACAAGTCACACAAGCAATTCCCTTAGACACTCCGGTTTCCCCGTATCACCACCAGTGCCTCTCGTTATGTGGACAAATGGTTATGAAAACCATTACCCCAGGAAAAGAAAAAAGGTTCTCCTGATCCCATAGGACTAAGCCCCAGACCCAGGTCAATATACAAATCAGATCTTACCCACAAATCACGCTGTTGCCAATCCTTTAGAATCTAAAATCTAAAGGTTTATTCATAAAAGGAATAAGATAGAGATGAGAGCTAGAATTGGTTAAATGGAATCAATTACATACAGCAATGGCAAAGTTCTTGGTTTAGGCTTGTAGCAGTGATGGAATAAACTGCAGGTTCAAACCAAGTCTCTGGAACATCCCCAGCTGGGATGGGTCATCAGTCCTTTGTGTAGAGCTTCCATTCGTAGCAAAGTCCCTCCAGAGGTAAGAAGCAGCATTGAAGACAAGATGGAGGAGAGGCATCAGCCTTTTATGTCCTTTCCAGGTGTAAGAACACCTCTTTGTCCTTACTGTGGAAAATTACAGCAAAATGGAGTCTGGAGTCACATGGGCCAGTCCCTGCATACTTTGCTGAGTTGCAAGGCGTATCTGCCTTCTCTCAATGGGTCAATTGTATAGCTGATGGTCCTTAATGGGCCATCAAGCAGGCTAGGCAGAGCTAACACCAACTTGTCTCCCAGAAGCATAGCATAAGTTTGAAATACAGACAGTTTAGAGCCAATATTTATAACTTCAACTCCAAAATTGATACACACATCTAGACAGCATAATCATAACCAGCAAACCATACCCTTGTCTTAGACACCTCATTTGACCCCCTTTATACAAGATTTGGTGCCACTACAGGACTTTGGTTGCAACCATGTTCTATATGGTCCCAGATTATATCAATAACATCACAGAGGGGACTTAGGTGGAGGTAGTGCTTGTTTTGTGCCATGGCCCCGGCACCTCTGGGCCTGGCAGTTCAGAGCCCCGGCACCTCTGGGCTGGCTGCATCAGTTATGAATGTAAAAAAATTGCTTGAGCCCTGGCACCACTATAATTATAAATTAAACAGTGGGTGGAGGGACCGGGGGGGGGGGGGGCAGCTCTGGGGTCACCGTGCCGCTCTCTCCTGCACAGTGGCCTACAGCTCCTGGTTCGACCACGTCACCGGCTGGATGGGGCTGAAGGGCAACGAGAACTTCTTCTCCATCACCTACGAGGAGCTGCAGCAGGTAGGGAAACTCCGCCCTTGGGTCACGCCCACACATAACTCCACCCCTGGGGTCATGCCCACACATAGCCCCGCCCCTGAGACCTCATCTACACATAACTCCACCCCTGGGGCCACGCCCACAAATAGCCCCGCCCCCTGGTGACACCCACACATAGCCCCGCCCCTGAGCCATGCCCACATGTAACCCCACCCCTAGAGCCATGCCCACATGTAACCCTGCCCCTGAGCCACCCCCACATGTAACCCCGCCCCTAGAGCCATTCCCACATGTAACCCTGCCCCTGAGCCACCCCCACATGTAACCCCGCCCCTGAGCCATCCCCACATATAACCCTGCCCCTGAGCCATCCCCACACGTAACCCCGCCCCTGAGCCATCCCCACAGATAACCCTGCCCCTGATCCATCCCCACATGTAACCCTGCCCCTGAGCCACTCCCACATGTAACTCCGCCCCTAGAGCCCTGCCCACACGTAACCCCGCCCCTGAGCCACCCCCACACATAGCTCCGCCCCTGAGCCATCCCCACATGTAACCCCACCCCTACAGCCATTCCCACATGTAACCCCACCCCTGAGCCATGCCCACACGTAACCCTGCCCCTGAGCCACCCCCACATGTAACCCCGCCATAGAGCCATCCCCACACGTAACCCCGCCCCTGAGCCATGCCCACACGTAACCCCGCCCCTGAGCCATCCCCACATATAACCCTGCCCCTGAGCCATCCCCACATGTAACCCCGCCCCTGAGCCATCCCCACATATAACCCTGCCCCTGAGCCATCCCCACACGTAACCCCGCCCCTGAGCCATCCCCACACATAACCCCGCCCCAGGCCCCCAGCCAGGTGGTGTTCTAGGGTGTTCCCAGCCCCAGCTCCCCAAGCCTCGGCATCCATGTCCCGGGTGTTGGCTCCTCCTGGCCTTTGCATTCCTCTGCCCCTGCCCTGGAACAGGGTCTGACCTCAGGTGGCCAACGTGGCTCACGGCCAAGGCCCTCTGCCCTTGAAGGGGTGTCTTCCTCAGCACCCAGTGGGGAGCAGGACCCTGCGGCGGGAGGGAACTGAGGCACAGGTGGACCATAAAATTGTCACCCTAGAATCACCCTCTTCATGGCAGCGGGTGTCTTCCCCCAGGATCTGCGGGGCAGCGTGCGGAGAATCTGCCACTTCCTGGGGAAGGAGCTGAGTGAGGAGCAAGTGGCCGCGGTGGTGGAGAACGCCTCCTTCCAGAGCATGAAGGGGAACAGAATGTCCAACTACTCGCAGCTGAGTGACGAGTACTTGGACCACCAGAAGGGGGAGTTCCTGAGGAAAGGTGAGTCCAGGCCCGGGCTCAGGGCCGGCTTTAGCAAGTGCGGGGCCCGATTTGTGGGGCTTATACTCACCGGGCGGCACTCCGAGTCTTCGACGGCACTTGGCATTGCCGCGCTCCGGCCCGGGGAGTGGGGCCACAGGCTTGCCGTGCTCTGGCTGGGCGCGGGGTCCTCTTATGCGCGGGGCCCGATTCTGGGGAATCGGGGGAATCGGCCTAAAGCCGGCCCTGCCTGGGCTAGCAGGGGGCTGCGAGTTGGGAGTGAGGGGCATGGGCAGAGGTTGGGGGGGGCAGGGCTGGGGGGCAGGGGCTGCGAGTCGGGAGTGAGGGGCATGGGCAGAGGTTGGGGGGGGCAGGGCTGGGGGGCAGGGGCTGTGAGTCGGGAGTGAGGGGCATGGGCAGAGGTTGCGGGGGCAGGGCTAGGGGGCAGGGCTGGGGGGCAGGGGCTGTGGGTTGGGAGTGAGGGGCATGGGCAGAGGTTGCGGGGGCAGGGCTGGGGAGCAGGGGCTGCGGGTTGGGAGTGAGGGGCATGGGCAGAGGTTGCGGGGGCAGGGCTGGGGGGCAGGGGCTGTGGGTTGGGAGTGAGGGGCATGGGCAGAGGTTGCGGGGGCAGGGCTGGGGAGCAGGGGCTGCGAGTCGGGAGTGAGGGGCATGGGCAGAGCTTGCGGGGGCAGGGCTGGGGAGCAGGGGCTGCGGGTTGGGAGTGAGGGGCATGGGCAGAGGTTGCGGGGGCAGGGCTGGGGAGCAGGGGCTTTAAGTCAGGAGTGAGGGGCATGGGCAGAGCTTGCGGGGGCAGGGCTGGGGAGCAGGGGCTGCGAGTCGGGAGTGAGGGGCATGGGCAGAGATTGGGGGGGGCAGGGCTGGGGGGCAGGGGCTGCGAGTCGGGAGTGAGGGGCATGGGCAGAGGTTGGGGGGGGCAGGGCTGGGGGGCAGGGGCTGCGAGTCGGGAGTGAGGGGCATGGGCAGAGGTTGCGGGGGCAGGGCTAGGGGGCAGGGCTGGGGGGCAGGGGCTGTGGGTTGGGAGTGAGGGGCATGGGCAGAGGTTGCGGGGGCAGGGCTGGGGAGCAGGGGCTGCGGGTTGGGAGTGAGGGGCATGGGCAGAGGTTGCGGGGGCAGGGCTGGGGGGCAGGGGCTGTGGGTTGGGAGTGAGGGGCATGGGCAGAGGTTGCGGGGGCAGGGCTGGGGAGCAGGGGCTGCGGGTTGGGAGTGAGGGGCATGGGCAGAGCTTGCGGGGGCAGGGCTGGGGAGCAGGGGCTGCGAGTCGGGAGTGAGGGGCATGGGCAGAGGTTGGGGGGGCAGGGCTGGGGGGCAGGGGCTGCGAGTCGGGAGTGAGGGGCATGGGCAGAGGTTGGGGGGGGCAGGGCTGGGGGGCAGGGGCTGCGAGTCGGGAGTGAGGGGCATGGGCAGAGGTTGCGGGGGCAGGGCTAGGGGGCAGGGCTGGGGGGCAGGGGCTGTGGGTTGGGAGTGAGGGGCATGGGCAGAGGTTGCGGGGGCAGGGCTGGGGAGCAGGGGCTGCGAGTCGGGAGTGAGGGGCATGGGCAGAGGTTGCGGGGGCAGGGCTGGGGAGCAGGGGCTTTAAGTCAGGAGTGAGGGGCATGGGCAGAGGTTGGGGGGCAGGGCTGGGGAGCAGGGGCTGTGGGTTGGGAGTGAGGGGCATGGGCAGAGGTTGCGGGGGCAGGGCTGGGGAGCAGGGGCTTTAAGTCAGGAGTGAGGGGCATGGGCAGAGCTTGCGGGGGCAGGGCTGGGGAGCAGGGGCTGTGGGTTGGGAGTGAGGGGCATGGGCAGAGGTTGCGGGGGCAGGGCTGGGGAGCAGGGGCTGCGAGTCAGGAGTGAGGGGCATGGGCAGAGGTTGCGGGGGCAGGGCTGGGGAGCAGGGGCTTTAAGTCAGGAGTGAGGGGCATGTGCAGAGGTTGGGGGGCAGGGCTGGGGAGCAGGGGCTGTGGGTTGGGAGTGAGGGGCATGGGCAGAGGTTGCGGGGGCAGGGCTGGGGGGCAGGGGCTGTGGGTTGGGAGTGAGGGGCATGGGCAGAGGTTGCGGGGGCAGGGCTGGGGAGCAGGGGCTGCGAGTCGGGAGTGAGGGGCATGGGCAGAGGTTGCGGGGGCAGGGCTGGGGAGCAGGGGCTGTGGGTTGGGAGTGAGGGGCATGGGCAGAGGTTGCGGGGGCAGGGCTGGGGAGCAGGGGCTGCGAGTCGGGAGTGAGGGGCATGGGCAGAGGTTGCGGGGGCAGGGCTGGGGAGCAGGGGCTGCGAGTCGGGAGTGAGGGGCATGGGCAGAGGTTGCGGGGGCAGGGCTGGGGAGCAGGGGCTTTAAGTCAGGAGTGAGGGGCATGGGCAGAGGTTGGGGGGCAGGGCTGGGGAGCAGGGGCTGTGGGTTGGGAGTGAGGGGCATGGGCAGAGGTTGCGGGGGCAGGGCTGGGGAGCAGGGGCTTTAAGTCAGGAGTGAGGGGCATGGGCAGAGGTTGCGGGGGCAGGGCTGGGGAGCAGGGGCTTTAAGTCAGGAGTGAGGGGCATGGGCAGAGGTTGCGGGGGCAGGGCTGGGGCGCAGGGGCTGCGAGTCGGGAGTGAGGGGCATGGGCAGAGGTTGCGGGGGCAGGGCTGGGGAGCAGGGGCTGCGGGTTGGGAGTGAGGGGCATGGGCAGAGGTTGCGGGGGCAGGGCTGGGGACCAGGGGCTGTGGGTTGGGAGTGAGGGGCATGGGCAGAGGTTGGGGGGGGCAGGGCTGGGGGGCAGGGGCTGCGAGTCGGGAGTGAGGGGCATGGGCAGAGGTTGGGGGGGGCAGGGCTGGGGGGCAGGGGCTGCGAGTCGGGAGTGAGGGGCATGGGCAGAGGTTGCGGGGGCAGGACTAGGGGGCAGGGCTGGGGGGCAGGGGCTGTGGGTTGGGAGTGAGGGGCATGGGCAGAGGTTGCGGGGGCAGGGCTGGGGAGCAGGGGCTGCGAGTCGGGAGTGAGGGGCATGGGCAGAGCTTGCGGGGGCAGGGCTGGGGAGCAGGGGCTGCGGGTTGGGAGTGAGGGGCATGGGCAGAGGTTGCGGGGGCAGGGCTGGGGAGCAGGGGCTTTAAGTCAGGAGTGAGGGGCATGGGCAGAGCTTGTGGGGGCAGGGCTGGGGAGCAGGGGCTGCGAGTCGGGAGTGAGGGGCATGGGCAGAGGTTGGGGGGGGCAGGGCTGGGGGGCAGGGGCTGCGAGTCGGGAGTGAGGGGCATGGGCAGAGGTTGGGGGGGGCAGGGCTGGGGGGCAGGGGCTGCGAGTCGGGAGTGAGGGGCATGGGCAGAGGTTGCGGGGGCAGGGCTAGGGGGCAGGGCTGGGGGGCAGGGGCTGTGGGTTGGGAGTGAGGGGCATGGGCAGAGGTTGCGGGGGCAGGGCTGGGGAGCAGGGGCTGCGGGTTGGGAGTGAGGGGCATGGGCAGAGGTTGCGGGGGCAGGGCTGGGGGGCAGGGGCTGTGGGTTGGGAGTGAGGGGCATGGGCAGAGGTTGCGGGGGCAGGGCTGGGGAGCAGGGGCTGCGGGTTGGGAGTGAGGGGCATGGGCAGAGCTTGCGGGGGCAGGGCTGGGGAGCAGGGGCTGCGAGTCGGGAGTGAGGGGCATGGGCAGAGGTTGGGGGGGCAGGGCTGGGGGGCAGGGGCTGCGAGTCGGGAGTGAGGGGCATGGGCAGAGGTTGGGGGGGGCAGGGCTGGGGGGCAGGGGCTGCGAGTCGGGAGTGAGGGGCATGGGCAGAGGTTGCGGGGGCAGGGCTGGGGAGCAGGGGCTTTAAGTCAGGAGTGAGGGGCATGGGCAGAGGTTGCGGGGGCAGGGCTGGGGAGCAGGGGCTTTAAGTCAGGAGTGAGGGGCATGGGCAGAGGTTGCGGGGGCAGGGCTGGGGAGCAGGGGCTGTGGGTTGGGAGTGAGGGGCATGGGCAGAGGTTGCGGGGGCAGGGCTGGGGACCAGGGGCTTTAAGTCAGGAGTGAGGGGCATGGGCAGAGCTTGCGGGGGCAGGGCTGGGGAGCAGGGGCTGTGGGTTGGGAGTGAGGGGCATGGGCAGAGGTTGCGGGGGCAGGGCTGGGGCGCAGGGGCTGCGAGTCGGGAGTGAGGGGCATGGGCAGAGGTTGCGGGGGCAGGGCTGGGGAGCAGGGGCTGTGGGTTGGGAGTGAGGGGCATGGGCAGAGGTTGCGGGGGCAGGGCTGGGGAGCAGGGGCTGTGGGTTGGGAGTGAGGGGCATGGGCAGAGGTTGCGGGGGCAGGGCTGGGGAGCAGGGGCTGCGAGTCGGGAGTGAGGGGCATGGGCAGAGGTTGCGGGGGCAGGGCTGGGGAGCAGGGGCTGCGAGTCGGGAGTGAGGGGCATGGGCAGAGGTTGCGGGGGCAGGGCTGGGGAGCAGGGGCTGTGGGTTGGGAGTGAGGGGCATGGGCAGAGGTTGCGGGGGCAGGGCTAGGGGGCAGGGCTGGGGGGCAGGGGCTGTGGGTTGGGAGTGAGGGGCATGGGCAGAGGTTGCGGGGGCAGGGCTGGGGACCAGGGGCTGTGGGTTGGGAGTGAGGGGCATGGGCAGAGGTTGCGGGGGCAGGGCTGGGGGGGCAGGGGCTGTGGGTTGGGAGTGAGGGGCATGGGCAGAGGTTGGGGGGGCAGGGCTGGGGGGCAGGGGCTGTGGGTTGGGAGTGAGGGGCATGGGCAGAGGTTGCGGGGGCAGGGCTGGGGAGAAGGGGCTGTGGGTTGGGAGTGAGGGGCATGGGCAGAGGTTGGGGGGGCAGGGCTGGGGAGCAGGGGCTTTAAGTCAGGAGTGAGGGGCATGGGCAGAGCTTGCGGGGGCAGGGCTGGGGAGCAGGGGCTGCGAGTCGGGAGTGAGGGGCATGGGCAGAGGTTGCGGGGGCAGGGCTGGGGAGCAGGGGCTGTGGGTTGGGAGTGAGGGGCATGGGCAGAGCTTGCGGGGGCAGGGCTGGGGACCAGGGGCTGTGGGTTGGGAGTGAGGGGCACCCTAGACCAGACAGCACCCCTCCCTCTGCCCCGGCCTCACCACTAACCGGCCCCAGTCTGACCTCAGCCCCCTCCCGCCGCGCTGTGGGGCTGCACTGCCGCCCCTTCCCCTCCCGGCAGAGCCCACCCCGGCTTAGGGAGCTTCCTCCTCCTCATCCCCGGAGAGCCAGGCAGCTGCCTGCAGCCCCGGAGCCAGCGAGCAGGGCTGGGGATGGGGGAGGGCGGTGCGGAGCCCAGAGCCAGCCGGCGGCCGCATGCAAAACCCGGCTCCGGTTTTCGAGTCTGGAGCCCAGTGCTGGCTGCGTGGAAAGGCGCAGCTTTTGCAAAATGTGCTCAGGGGGGAGCGGCCGCTTCTCTTGCACCCCCCTAGCTACGCTACTGAGTCCATGTCCCCTGTGGTTTGCAGGGATCTGCGGCGACTGGAGGAACCATCTCTCGGAGGCACAGAGCCAACGATTCGACACCGTTTACCGGGAGCGGATGCAGGGTCTGGGCATGACCTTCCCCTGGGATTGACGGCCCCGCGCCCGCCACATCTGCACCCACAATACACCGGCCCTGTGCCACCCACGTGCTGCTGCTCTTCCTGTGCCCTGGGAGATGCCCCCTGGGGCAGCGTCACTAGAGCATCAGCAGTAGGCAGAGCTGGGCTGGGGCATGTGTCCAGGTGAGGTCAGTGAGCACGTGCATACACAGGGCAGGGCTCAGCTGAGGTGTATTTAAAATCTGTCCATTGCAGGGTGTTCCTGGTCCTGCTTGCAGGCAGGGGGCTCTGCAGGGAAATGTGAAATTCTGCACAGAGCCAGCCCAGAGCACGGCGCGGGAGATGGGCCTCTGTGCAGGGAGCAGCCTGCTCTGTCTCTCTCGAGTTTGGGTTCCTGTGCGTCAGGGCTCTGGATTCTAAGAAATAAAATCAGGTGATGTGGCAACCTTCTAGCAAGAGGATTTGGTTTTTTAATCTAACTTCTCTGGGTTTGCCATGAACAGAACATGATCCCATCCAGCAGGGAGCAGCAGGAACACACGCACACACATACATTCTCTCTCTCTCTCTCTCCCTCTCCCCATGCCCCCCACCCCCATTCCAAAGGTTGTGATTGCTGGTGACCCAGTTCCCAGGCAGATCCCAGCAATACCCACAGGGGCCAGGATGCTGTCAGCCCAGAAGGCATCAGCCCCACCCAACTCCGCCCGTAAGGAAGGCAAGGCAAGCAGGGCCGATTCTACCATTTTTGCCGCCCCAAGCAAAAAAAAAAAAAAAGCCACTCAGATTACCGCCCGAACTGCCGAAGCAAAAAGAAAAAAATGCCCGGACTGTGCTGCCCCAAGAATGGACGGAATGCCGCCCCTTAGCATGTGCCGCCCCAGGCACGTGCTTCCTCCACTGGTGCCTGGAGCTGGCCCTGAAGGCAAGACTGGGCCAAGAGGGTGATCCACTGGAGGTATCTGGGCTCTAGTGTGCGGGGGCCCATGAGGGTGTGTGGGGGGGGGCTCCCCACACCCTGGAGTCCTTGATGCAGAGGGTAAGTCCATGGGCCATCCCAACAGCGTGAGGTGTTGGCAGGACCACAGGGCTCTCCTGGGCCATGGACTCCCCTCCCAGACACAGGTGCTGTACATTATTAGTGCTATTTATTAGGTGTATTACAGGGGTGCCTAGGTCCCCACTCTCGGCCCAGGACCCTGTGACGGGATCCCCGGGGTGCAGCCTGGGACCGTGGGACCACTGTACCCCCTGAACTCTCTCCAGCCTGGGCTGTCTCTCACTATGCCTTGCTAGTGACAAGCAGCAAACCCCTCCAGGTGCTGTGATCACTCGGCACAACCACATGTGGAGACCCCACACCCAGCTAGATTGCATGAATGGTCCCAGAGCCACTCATGAATCACACAGAGAAAGGCACCAGCCAAATCCCCCCAGCTCCTAGCCTTGCACCTCAGGAATAAACCGTCTTGCACTGCTCAAGACAAATAATGCAGATTTATTCATTGGGTCACCGGTTCATCAATGGAAAGTGGCTATACACCAGTCTTTGCAAGCCTGAGCAGATTTTCCACACACTTAGACTCATAGACTCATAGATTTTAAGGTCAGAAGGGACCATTGTGGTCATCTAGTCTGACCTCCCGCATGATGCAGGCCACAAAAGCTGACCCACCCACTTTCCCTTAACTCAGCTGTTGAAGTCTCCAGATCATGATTTAAAGACTTCAAGTCGCAGAGAATCCTCCAGCTTGCGACCCCTGCCCTATGCTGCGGAGGAAGGCGAAAAACCTCCAGGGCCTCTGCCAATCTACCCTGGAGGAAAATTCCTTCCCGACCCCAAATATGGCGATCAGTAGAACCCCGAGCATACAGGCAAGAATCTCCAGCCGGACCCTCAGTTTACCAGCGATGGCACGTTATTGCCTAATTGACTAAAATCACGTTATCCCATCAAACCATTCCCTCCATGAACTTATCTAGCCTAATCTTGAAGCCAGGGATGTCTTTCGCCCCCACCGTTTCCCTCGGAAGGCTGTTCCAAAATTTCACCCCTCTGACGGTTAGAAACCTTCGTCTAATTTCAAGCCTAAACTTTCCCACGGCCAGTTTATATCCATTCGTTCTCGTGTCCACATTAGTACTGAGCTGAAATAATTCCTCTCCCTCCCTGGTATTTATCCCTCTGATATATTTAAAGAGAGCAATCATATCCCCCCTCAGCCTTCTTTTGGTTAGGCTAAACAAACCGAGCTCCTCGAGTCTCCTTTCATAGGAAAGGTTTTCCATTCCTCGGATCATCCTAGTGGCCCTTCTCTGTACCCGTTCCAGTTTGAGTTCGTCCTTTTTAAACATAGGAGACCAGAACTGCACACAGTACTCCAAATGAGGTCTCACCAGCGCCTTGTATAACGGAAGCAGCACCTCCTTGTCCCTACTAGAAATACCTCGCCTAATGCATCCCAAGATCGCATTAGCTTTTTTCACAGCCACGTCACATTGCCAACTCATAGTCATCCTGCGATCAACCAGGACTCCGAGGTCCTTCATACCAACTCACTGGCAAAGATAAACAGGTAAAGAAATTTATTGACTACAAAAGAGAGATTGTAAGTGATAGTAAGTGCAAAAAGTCAGAGTTAGTTACCAAAATAAAATAAAATATAAGTGCAGGGGACTGGACTAGACGGTCTCTCAAGGTCCCTTCCAGTTCTATGAGTCTCTAAGCACGCAGTCTAAACTCTCAACTCTATTAGACTGGGCAACGTCTAGATTAAGCAGTTTTTCTCACCCCACTGGATATTGCAGTCCTTAATATACAGGTTTGTTCCTTAAACCTGGGCCTATGTCCTGTGTTGGAGTCTTCAGGCTTCTTCTGAGTGTCTTGGTTGATTGCAGCATAGGTGGGGGCAGGAGGAAGGCCCAGCATGGGGCCCCTGTGTTCTGTTTTATAACCTCAGTCCCATGTGCTTGGGGAACACGAGTCCAGGCATGTCTGGGGCATTGCTGAGTCCCCAGGCAAGGCTGAGCAATTCCCCCTGTGTGGCCTCATGCAGGTGAGTCATTGCATTGTAGCTCCCTTGCTGGACAATGGCTGTTGATGGGTTGTTTGACACCTGCCCGGGCCTTGGTTACTTTCCTTGCTGTTGCATGTGGGGAGCTAATATCTGGCTGATTCCCCAATTTACAGCATGTTTTAGTGACCACCGTACAACACAATTCTCATAACTTCATATGCATTAATGATACACATATACGGATAGAGAAATGACTTTCAGCAGATCATAACCTTTCCCCTGATGCCTCACACGGCCTGCTTTATATGCAATATCACAATTATATAAAAATGAGAAATATGGGGGTTACAGGGCGCTCCCCCAAGGTACAGAATGTCACAGACCCCCTCATGCAAGTGCTGTACATAATTTATTAGTAAGGCTCCGACTTAATCATGGGCATTTTTAGTAAAAGTCATGGGCAGGTCACAGGGAAGAAACAAAAAATTACGGCCCATGACCTATACCATAAATACCCCTGATTGGATCTTGGGGGGGGAGGGTGGGAATGTTGGGGGGGGGGGAGCCCGTGGCAGCAGGGGCCAGGGGGAGCCCTGGAGGGCCTGCTGCCACCCCAGCCGCCGCCAGAAGGGGAGCCCTGTGAAGGTGCTGGAGACGAGGGAGCCGGCAGGGGCTGTAGAGAGGAGGGGTCTCGCCAGCAGTTTTCTGAGCATGGCCCCGATGGCTTGTCCCTGCCTGGTTCACCCGACTCTATGTTCCCGGCTGCCAGTGCACAATGGGGGCTCACCCAGCCCAGCTCCCCAGGCCTCCGGCCACCCGTCTCTGCACCCGGCCCAGGCTGGATTCCTCCTGTTTGCCCACACGGTGTGACTGGAGTTGGATGCGCTCGCCCCTGCCTGGCGAATGGCTGGCTCACTCCTCTGCTAGGTCAGGATTGGCCGTCAGGGCGGAGGGGCGTCGTCCCCACCCTGCCTGTCCTTGTCCCGAGCCCAGGGCCCGAGGCAGAGGGCGATGTGGCCACCTGGGCTGCACCGCCCCCACCCGCCCCCACAGCATCGCCTGATGTCCTCCCATGGCAGCAGCACATGCCCTTACTACAGGAGAATATCTCACACAGCAGGGCTCTTGCCTGGCTCTGGGAGGGGGGACTAATGGATAGAACAGGGGGGCTGGGCGGCAGGACGCCTGGGTTCTCTCCCCAGCTCTGGGAGGGGAGTGGGCTCTAGTGGTTAGAACAGGGGGGCTGGGCGGCAGGACGCCTGGGTTCTATCCTGCTCTAGGTGGGAAATGGCAGGTGTTTGCTCCATTGCGAACCCCAGGTTGAGCAGCTGCTGCCAGAGCCTTGGCCCCCATGGGGGGAGGGAGGTTTCACTTGAGGTGTATTGGGGGACTCCTGGGGCACTGCTGGTCCTTGTATCCAGATGCCCCCGAGTAGCTCACTGTGTCTCAAGGCCTGGCCTGGAATCACTCCAGCCCCAGCTGCTGGCCCCTTGTTCCAGGTTGAGGACATGAAGATCTTTGTGGCCCCCAGTGCAGGGGGCTCGGCTCCCGTCTGAGTGCTGCGGTCTGGGGCCGTACTGGGGCAAGGGGGAACCAACCAAAAGGAGCAGGGACCCCCCCCCTCACGTGAAAGCAGACCCCATCGAAGCAGCCAGTGTT
This sequence comes from Emys orbicularis, assembly GCF_028017835.1. NCBI lineage: Eukaryota > Metazoa > Chordata > Testudines > Emydidae > Emys > Emys orbicularis. The sequence goes on from NC_088702.1 coordinate 16,745,909, forward strand.
TGCCCTCCACCCAGTGCTCCGAGGGAAAACTTGGGATGCTGAGATAACCTCCCAGCCATACCCCATTCACCTGTCCAGCTCGTCTCAGGGGTGGTCAAGGGGAGCATAGGGTGTCCATTCCAGCGGTGGCTGCATCTCAGCGCTGGGCGAGCCATCCCCATGCGGTGTCACTATGCGGCTGTTCCCTGGCTGCCCCGCCCCAGAGGTGGCTGCAGCTCTGTTCCAGCCCAGAGAGAACCACTCTACCTGAGCCCACCCTGTTACTACTCGGTCCAGTTCTGTGATGCTGGCTGTTTCCCCTGGCTGGGCAGGTCGGGGTACTATGTCGGCTGGGCTGCTGCCCCCTGCCAGCTGCTCTGTGTCACTGCCGGTCATCTCCAGCCAGTTCCACCCATCGGGGCTCGCTCCCCCTTCACTGCTCCCGTCTCACAGACTCAGGGTGCAGAGGTCCGGGGGGTGGGAGTGGCATAGCAAAGACCCCCATGGCTGAACCCTGCTCCCTGGACCAGCGCTCCCAGCCTCTGGGCCAGCATCCTCCCCCTTCCTCAGGACAGAGCTCACACCCCATTACTGATGGCAACCCTTGGCCCTTCCCCTGTGCCTTCCCTCTGCAGATCTCCAAGCGCTTTGCCAAGGAGGGCAGGCTCATTATCCCCATTGTGCAGATGGGGAAACTGAGGCACAGTCACCCAGTAGATCTGGGACTCACATCCAGCTCTCCAAAGTCCCAGACCAGTGTTCTATCCACTATACAACACTTCCCTCCAAACCCATTATGCGGACCCCTCATAGGGTGCAGAAATCACCCCCCACAGAGCTCTGCCCCATCCCCTGCTTCTCCCCAACGTGGCAATAACCCTCTGCTAATCCCATTTATGCAGCCAAATCAGAGGGGCAGGCTGGCCCAGTGGTGAGGGTGCTACCCTGGGCTGTGGGGCTCTACAGTTCAATTTCCAGCTCTGGGACAAACTGCCTGTGTGACCTTGGACAAAGCACTTAGCTTGCCCCCTTGTGCCTCAGTTTCCCCCTGAGGATGGCTGTGATGCCCTGCCTCACCGGAGAGATGCCCAGGGCGATGGGGCCAGATAAGGAGCTGGTTGGGCAATAACAGGCCTCAGAAGAGGGATAAGCACTATTCTAATGTATGTAAATGAGGCTGGCTTCCCACAGAGCCAGCAGCCAGCTCCAGGGCTGTGCCCCCTACAGCTGACAGGCACCCAGCTCCAATCCACCTCCCAGGGGCTGTTTGCTGAGCCAGGCGCTGTGGCTGCCGGATGCGGGGGTGGCTTCCCTGTCTCATGGGCATGTGGAAGCCGTGGCTAATCCCTGGTGCTCGAGCCAGACCTAACGAGAACAGCTGATCCCTGTGTCACTAGCCCAGGGCCCAGGGAGACTGACCCCTCCAGGGCTGGGGCAGGGCTGGGAATGGAACCAAAGTATCCTGAGGACCCCTAGGAGCCTGGCTGAGACCCTCCAATTCACTGCATGCAGGGGCCAGATGTGGGCCAGGCCCAAATCACTGGGGGGGGAGGCCCCTGCTGAGCTGCCTTCCTTCCCCTTCCCCAGTGCTGTTCCCCAACCCCCTGGGGTCATGGTGGCTGGGGCCCTGTCACGGACTCCCAGGTCATGCCCACTCTTGGCTCCGTACGGTCCCTGGGGGGAACCCCCTTCAGTGTGACAGCCCTTCTCGGGGGTTCGCTCTCTCTCGGGGGTTAAGCCCCTCCGACTCCTGGAACCGCGCCTCTCTGAGCCTTAGCACGCCTGTCTCTCACCGTGGGTTCCCTCAGGGAGTCCACTCTCTGTGGACCCCCGGGGCCTCCACTCCCCAAAGGGAATAATGCCACCCTGCTCTCTAGACCGGAGTGACACTCAGCCAGCGTAAACCAGGAGGGTTTATTGAGCATCTGAACACAGCACTCGAAACTCTCAGGGCCTCAGGCCTGGCCTCCCTCAGCACAGCACATCCCAGTCTCCCCTGCGTCCAGGGGGGCTCTGCCTGCTCCCTCTCTCCAGTCCAGCAGCCCCCTCCTTCCAGCTGGGCATCCGATATCCCCTCCCCCAACAGCTCCTCCCCTGTCCTTTGTCCTCCGTCCCAGGTAAACAGGTCACTGGGTCCCTCTCTCTCCTGTCCTTTGTTCCCCTCTGGCTGGAACCGGCTGGTCGGGTCACCGGGGTCCTCTCTCCTCAGCCCATTGTCCTCCCACTGTCCAGAACTGGCTGACTGCCAAGCTGGTCACCTGGTCGCTAAGGTACCCCATCTCCAGGCTGTTGTCCGGGGGTCCCGGCTGCTAGGCGAGGTCACACCTGGTCCTCTGCAACCATAAACCCTCTCCCACCACCTTGTTAAACAGGCAACACAGGGAAACTGAGACACACAATATTAATGTAAAACACGACAAAATCCCCAACTGTGTCACGGGCCCCACTCAGGGCAGTAGATCCTGGGACTAGGAGGGGGGCCTGGGTGTGTCTGGGGAGCATGTGGAGGGGTGCAGGTGACTGCCCTCGGGTGCACAGGATTAAGTTGCAGGCAGGAGTGGGCACGATGCCCCAAAGGCACAGAAGTCTTGCCCTTGGCCCCACCCCTGGACAAGGGACAGGGGCCCTGGGCAGGGATGTTCAGTTGAATGGGGAGCTGCTTCGGCAAACACTGACTGGAGGGGGAAAGAGGAGCAGCACTGACTCCAAGCCCTTCCTGCCCCACGTCACCACCGGGCCCTGACGGCCAGCCTGCCACACCCTGGCTAGGAAGGGCCCATCCCCCTGGCCTCATGGCGCTGGGTTTTCCCCTGGCTAGGAAGGGCCCATCCCCCTGGCCTCATGGCACTGGGTTTTCCCCTGGCTGGGACAGGCCCATCCCCCTGGCCTCATGGCTGTGAGTTTGCCTGTGCCTCTGCACAAGCAGACCCTGACGTCACTCAGGCTTTTGCTCCCCCACCCGACCCCCCTCATGCTATCTCATTAAGGAAGCGATTCCCCTAACACTGCTCTACAGCCAAAATGCTTCTGAAATAAATGTAGTCAAACTTTACTAATTCTGGGTCACTGAGAACGAAAATGATGCTTAAAATTGTTGATTGGCTCTAGTTTTCAAGATATGCTATTGGGTCAGTATATACGACCCTTGACTTGGGAATGGCGGAGGGTAAGTGAGTTATAAAGGGAAGGGATCTCAATTTAAACCAGAAATGACTAAAATACATCTTTGACTGGATCTATGAATAAATTTATGACTGGGTTTGGACAGTACTTGCTTTTTAGGCAAAACAATGAATGATGCAATCTGAAGCTGGTATTGCGTCATACATGATATGAATTGCATCATGTTATTCCTAGAAGTCATGGATGATGCAATCATAATGAAGCCTACATCACTCTGCTGAACAAATTGCCCTATATCAGCTCTAGAAATCATACAGTGTCGTGCTCTCTTATTTGTCAGTGTTTGATTTTGCAAAGGGACACATTTCTGTTTAGCCAAAGTGAGCAGAGATGCCTCGTACTTGTGTGAACAGTGCAGATAACTTCTGCTATGTTTGTGGTGAAGTGACTTTTGCATCACAAAAGCGCAGTATAACCACTATGGTTAAGAAAGCCTATCACCTTTATTTTGGCTGCAAAATTGGAGATCAGGACAAGAGGTGGGCCCCACACATATGCTGCAACACTTGTGCAACAAATCTTCGCCAGTGGTTGAACAGGAAAAGGAAATCTATGCCTTTTGCAGTGCCAATGATTTGGAGAGAGCCAACAGATCATACCAGCAATTGTTACTTCTGCATGGTGCCTCCAGTTGGGAAAGGTGTGTCAAAGAAGAAAAAGTGGACTGTGCATTATCCAAACATTCCATCAGCTATACGCCCAGTACCCCACGGAGAAGGACTGCCGGTTCCTGATGCACCAGAATCATTCTCACTTGAGTCAGACGAGGAAGAGGATGAAACTTCTGGTCCTGAACCATTAATGTCACAGGACCCACATTTTCTCCCATCCTCCTCCTCTGAACCACACCTCATAACACAAGGTGAACTGAATGACCTTGTCAGGGAATTGGAACTACCCAAGAGTAAGGCAGAGCTGTTGGGCTCCAGACTACAGCAGTGGAATCTCCTGGCAGGTGATGTTAGGGTTTCCATGTTCTGTGACCGTCAAAAGGATCTTGTCCCATTCTTCTTCATGGAAGGTGATCTTGTAGCCTGAAACAACATCGATGGTTTCAGAGTAGCAGCCGTGTTAGTCTGTATCCTCAAAAATAACAGGAGTACTTGTGGCACCTTAGAGACTAACAAAACATTGATGGTGTGATGGCAGCCCTCAACATCGTTCACGATCCAGATGAGTGGAGACTGTTCATTGATTCATCGAAGACGAGTCTTAAAGCTGTTTTACTGCATAATGGCAATGTTTTGCCATCAATTCCAGTTGGTCATGCAGTCCATATGAAGGAAACCTATGACAACATGAAACAACTTTTGAGGTGCATAAACTAGGACCAAGATCAGTGGCAGCTTTGTGGCGATTTGAAGGTTGTTGCTCTCTTGCTTGGTCTGCAGACTGGATACACAAAGTACTGCTGTTTTCTCTGCGAATGGGATAGTCGTGCAAGAGATTCCCACTACATCAAGAAAGATTGGCCACTCCGACAGTCATTGGAGCCTGGGATGAAAAGTGTTCAGCATCCACCACTTGTTGAATCAAGGAAGATTTTGTTACCATCCTTACACATCAAGCTGGGTCTGATGAAGAACTTTGTCAAGGCCATTGACAAAACACAAGCAGCTTTCAAGTACCTCCGTGGAAAATTTCCAAGGTTAAGTGAAGCTAAGATAAAGGAAGGTGTCTTTGTTGGTCCTCAGATTCGTGAACTTCTTCGAGATGATGCATTTGACCATGCACTGCGTGGCAAGGAAAAGACGGCATGGAAAGCCTTCCAGTTAGTGGCAATACATTTTCTCGGAAACAACAAGGCAGACAACTA